>NW_006408596.1:14064940-14075014 GCF_000296735.1 Chrysochloris asiatica
AAAATGAGGGGGCAATAAAGGCACGAAGTGACTGGCTTACAAAGTTTCAAGAGGGAGCTTAGTTAAGAGTGTGGGGGGAAAGAAAGAATAAAAAAAAAGGTAGGTGAACTGTCTCCATGTCCATGCCAACTTGGAACAACTGTTCTCAATGTAACTGTACATCAGATTCATGTGGGAAGCTTTTCAAGAACTCCAGTATCTGGGATTGCCCCCAGGCTGGCTGAACCAGAGTCCAGAAGACAGTCTCTAGCTTTAGTCATTTGTATAAGCTCCTGTGTAACTCCAGGGTCCTAAGGTGGCTCAAATGTTTTATGGTCAACTATAGCGTAGTGGTTATGAATCGGGCTGCAAACCATAAGGTCAGCAGTTTGAAACTACCAGCTGTTCTGCGGGAGAAAGATGAGGCTCTCTGCTTCCGTAAAGATTTACAGCCTTGGAAACCCTATACAGGGTCGCTATGAGTCGGACCCGACTCCCCTACACTTAACAACAACATTAACTCTGAAGGTTGCCAGTTTGAACCCACATAGCAGTACCACAGAAAAAAGGTCTGGTGATCTGTTTCCATAAAGACTACAGACAAGAAAATCCTAGAGAGTTCAGTGGGTACCCATGAGTTGGAATCAACTTGACTGCAATGGATTTTGGCTGATTCCAAAGAATATCTAAGCCATTTGGCACAATTGTTAACTCTACAGAGTGTACTCAGAATTTCAAAAGTAAGTCTATTTTAGGATTGGAAAAAGAAAGGTCATCTTCCTCAACCTTTTTGCTCTTCAAGTCAATTCAAAGAGGCTTTGAAAGAGCAAGATAGAAGGAGTTGAACTCCAACCTTAAAATATGGGTTGTTAAGACTCTTACCTTCAACTTCAGTGGGTCCCTGATCCCTTAACTTTATGATGAAGATGCGTAGATGTATATTTTGGGGGGAGCTGTTATGTGCTGTTGAGTCGGTTCCGACTCAGCAACCCAGTATAGGGTTTCTGAGATGGTAAATCTTTGCTGGATCAGAAAGCTTCACCTTTCTCCTGAAGAGTGGATGGGTGGACTCACACTGTTCACTTCGTGGTTTGCAGTCCAGTCCTTATCCTAAAGAGCCACCATGCTCCCACATTCTGAGGAGTAGGTCAAAGGCTTTCATCAGATGTTTAAGGTAAATGGATAACTATGCCCCTCCCCTCAGAACTTTCAAAGTTACTGCTCCAAGATCAGGTCAAAATAAGCATATTTAAGGAAAGAGACTGTAGATCAGCTCAAGCTAAACTTTATGTCATTAAATTCATTGATGTTCAGAGGCCATGCTCAGCATCATGTCAAAACCACTCAAGGATGCAACCTTGGTTCTCCAGGCTTCTAGTCACCCTGCTGACCATGCTTCCTAAAAAGCTCTATTTTGGGGGACCCCCTTACCCACAGTTCTCCAGTACAACACCACGCATCCACCCCCCACCCTGCCACCCCTATCTCTGGCCATCTTCCGAGTTAGTGAGCTGGCTTCAAGTTGTGGCCATTTTTTGAGTCATGATCATCTTTGATCGATTCATGGAGCCTGTGGATCCCTTCTTGGATTAATGTTTTTAAAGAAAATAAAATACACAGGATTTCAGAGAAACCAGTTATTCTGACATGCAAGTATTTTGTTTTATTTGGATCCGTAATCAGCACTCATGGAAGTAGCAGTCAAGAAATGAAATGGTGTATTGCATTGGTCAAATCTTCTTCACAAGACCTCTTTTTTTTTTTTTTTTAACCTTTTATTGTGAATTGAGTGAAGGCTTACAAAGCAGATCATCAGTTTTCCATTCAACAAGTCATAGACTTCGCTTCATTACTTGGTTGCAATCCCCTCCATGCACCGACAATTAACAGCATTTACTTCTCTTCACCTTAGTTATTGCCTTTCTGTGTCTCCCTCCTTCATCTTTCCCCTGCTAACCTCCCTCTTATTGTATATTGCATGCCCTGTCATCCATGTAGCACGTGTTTACCCTCTAGCCCATGAATATTTTTCCCTCCACCACCACCCCGTAACCATCATAGATTGCTTCCTTTATCAAGAAAAACTTTTGAAAACTTTTTACTACTTTAATCTCATGCAATGCTCAAGGTCAGTTTGAACTGCAAGGTTGGCAGTTCAAACTCGTCAGCAGCTCCATGGAAGCTTTATGAGTCGGAACTCAGTCCATGGCACTGATCAACAATTTCTTTTGTTTAGTACAGTGTACTCCAAGTTCCACCATGTTGGGAGGTGTTTCACAGACTGATCATTATTCTTCAGCGTTTTGTAATATTCCGTTGTGCGTGTGTACCAAAGTTTGTTTATCCATTCTTCTGTTCATGGGCATTTAGGCTGTCTCCATTTTTTTTTATATGTCTCTTGTAAACTGCATATTGAAGGATCCTGTTTTCCTATCCATTCTGCTTTTACTGTCTCTTAACTGGAACATTTAATTCATTGACATTCAGTGTAATTATATCAATAGATATGAATTGATCGTGGTCATTTGTGTGTGTGTCTGTGCTTGTTTGCTTTTGGGGTGCTGATGGATTTCTTGTTCCACATAATTTTCTATGCTGAGTTCTTTTTGTTTGTGCATTTTCTTGGCATTTTCGTTTATTTTGTTAGTGTTTATTAAATTTTTCTGATTTTCCTTTTTATGATGTGCAACTGTATTATTTTTCTTTGAGGTTACCCTGTAATTTATTAATTTTCTCCCTGCTCAGCAGTTTATTTTATCTTGAAGTCTACTTGAATTCCTTGCCATTTGGGATTTCTGTATTTACACTATTCCCTCTTTCTGTTTTGTAGTTGACTTCATCATACATTGATATCTCTGGCTCCCTATTTTCAGTCTTTTTTGTTTTACTTTAAATCCTTCTATATCTGGATTGGAGTCCTGGTGTGGCGCTGTGGGCTAATGCATGAGACTGCAAAGTCGTTTGAACTGCAAGGTCAGTGGTTCAAGCTCACCTGCTGCTCCTTGGAAACCCTATACAGGGTCACTATGGGTCGGAATTGACTCAACGGCACTTCACAACAACAACAATACCTGGATTGAGTTCTGGGTGATGTTGTCATGTATGATAATCTCAGGTTGTTGTCTGTTGTTGATTTTCAAAGAACACATTTTAGCATTTTTTGTAAAGGAGGTGTTGTCCTTACAAATCCCTTTAATTTCTGTTTATTGGGAAATGCCCTAATTTTGCTTTTATATTTGAAGGACAACTTTGCTGTGTATATGATTCTTGGTGAACAATCTTTTTCTTTCAGAGCTTTGTGTATGGTAATCCATTGCCTTCTTGTCTGCTTGGTTTCTGCTGAGAAACCAGAACTTAGTCCTATTGGTTCTTCTTTGTAGGTAACTTTTCCTTTTTCCTAAGCTGCTATCTGGATTCTTTCCATGTCTTTAATTTTGGAAAGTTTGATTATGATATGTCTTGGTGATTTTCTTTTGGGGTGTATCCTGTGTGAGGTTTGGTCAATTTCTTGTATGCTTATCTTCTCCTATTTCATGATGTTAGGGATGTTTTCTTCCAACATCTTTTTGACAATTTTCACTGTACTTGTCTCTTTCTGTTCTTGTAATCTAATAGCCTATAAGTAGTTCCTCCTCATGGTATCTGACATAATTCTTAGGCTTTCTTCCAATTATTTCATTCTTTTTTTCTGATTGTTCTTCCAGCATACTAATATTGAGAGATTTCTCTTCAAGTTCACTAATTCAGGCTTCCATTCACGCCTACTCCTTGCCATTTCAATGTCTTGTCCATTTCTAGATATTAGTACTAATCTGGATTTCTAATTGCAGGTTTTGTATTATTTCAGAATTGGCATTTGTCTTATCGGTTTGTTCTTGTAGTGTTTTCCTGTATTCTCCTAAAGTTTTTATTATGTTTTCCTTGACGTTCCTGTCAATCCTTTGAAGGTACCTACTTAACATTCTCTTGAATGCTCTTTCCGTTAGCTCCATTACTTTTTCTTCCTCAGAATCATTTTCTGACTGTATATCTTGGTCATTTGTTTGAGTCATTCTCTCTTGTTTCTTCGTATGAGGTAAAATTTTTTGTTGTCTCTGGGACCTTGTAGGGTTGTCGTAGTTGTAAAAACAAAAAGTGCAGTTGTTGGACCCAGTGGGAAGAAATCTCTGGGGGCGCTCCTGAAATTCAGTGAGCTCACAAGGTGGCTGTGGAAGACATGTGACGGCAGAGTTCCTGGCCCTCAAAGGAATTCATATCTGCCTTGGTGTCATCTATGTTCAGGGCACTCAATCCGTAAGTTTGTGGGAGCCTTTGACGGGCTTGGTTTCAGTGTCTGTTAGGACCACAGGGATGCTGGGGGCAGTGTGACTGGATAAATGCTGCTCTGGTGGCTCTGTGGGTTTGGGAGGTCTGGAGCTAAGTCCACCAAAATCCAGGCACCAAAGCATCGAAGCTAGTCCCCATGTCATACTGCTGTGGCTCCCAACCACGCAGAGAGGGAGGGTGGGGAAAAAGAAGAGATCACACCTTTCTGGTGCCTGTGCGAATCTGCTTTGCCAGGCCTCCCTCCACTGCCAAAGCTGCTCACAACATGGCGGAGCTGCATCTGACCAGACGTTCACTGGTCAGTCTCCCTCTCTCGAAGTCCCTGCTGGGCCTTTCCTCCCAACAAGCACTCCATCCACCTCTCCCACCTTTCTTCTGAAGTTCAGATTGCCAGAATTTTCATTTGTGTCTGTTTAAATTTGTCCTTCATAGCTTTGTTGTAGAGGGTCCATGTAGTGTGTCTGCCTCGTCCACCATCTTGCTGGAAGTGAAAAAAGACCTCTTTAAAGTTAAAAAGCAAAGATGTCAGTGTGAGGACAAAGGTGCACCCGACCCAAGTCCTGATATTTTCAAGCACCTCATATGCATGTGAAAGCTGGGCAATGAAGAAGGAAGACCTGAGAAGAACAGATGCAGTCGAATTACAGTGTTGGCAAAGAATATTGCAAATACCAGGGATTTCTAGACACATCTATGTTGGAAGAAGTGCAGCAAGAATGTTTCTTAGAAGCAAGGATGGTAATCTTACGTACTTTAGACATGCTATCAGGAGGGACTAGTCCCTGGAGAAGGACGTCATGTTTGGTAAAGTAGAGGGTCAGTAAAAAAGAGGAAGACCCTTGATGAGATAGATTAACAATGGACTCAAACATACCAACAATTGTGAAGATGGCACAAGAACAAGCAAGCTTTCATTCTTTTGTGCATAGGGTTGCTAGTGAGTCAGAACAGACTCAACAGCACCTAACAACACTTCTTACGCTACTAACTGTTTGCTGTACTGTGGTGGTTTGTGAGTTGCTGTGATTGTAACCTATGCTACTGTTCTTTCAAACACCAGCAGGGTACTCATGATGGACAGATTTCAATTTAACTTCCACATTAAGACAGGCTAGGAAGAAAATGTTGTCCATAGCTTGTCATGATCCACACAATTGGAAGTCTTTGCATAGTCAGTAATGCACAGATAAACATCTTTCTGGTATTGTCTGCTTTCAGCTAAGCATCTTACATCAGCAATGATGTCACTCATTCCACCTAACCCTAACCTTCTGGATCCTCTTCTGTATCCAGCTTGAACCTCTGGAGGTTCTCTGTCAATATATGGTTACTGCTGTTTTTGTATTACTTTACTCACATATCAATGATATTGTCCAATGATTTCCACATACCATTGGGCACAAAGACAGATTTCTTCCAGTCAGTTGGCCAGGTAGTTGTTTTCCAAATTTCTTGGCATAGGTGAGTGAGTACCGCCACAGTTTGTTGAAAGATTTCAGTTTGTATTCCATCTATTCTTGGTGCCTTGTTCTTTGCCAATGCCTTCAGTGCACCTTGGACTTCTTCCTTCAATATCATTGGCTTTAGATCATATGTTACCTCTTGAAATGGTTGAACATCTACCATTTCTTCTTGGTACAGTGACTCTGTGTACCTTAGCCATGGTATTTTCAATAACTTCATCTGCATGAGAAAGTTGGACAATGAATAAAGAAGACCATAGAAGAGTTGATACATTTGAGTTATGGCGTTGGAGAACATTGCAAGTACCATGGACCTCCAAAAGAACAAACAGATCTGTGTTGGAAGAAGTGCAGCCAGAGTGCTCCTTGGAAGCCAGAATGGCCAGACTTTGTCTTTCATGCTTTGGATATATTATCAAGGGGGACCAGTCCCTGGAGGAGGACATAATGTTTGGTAAAGTGGAGATTCGGAGAAAAAGAGGTGGATAGGTACAGTGGCAGCAGCAATGGACTCAAGCATGACAATGATTGTGAGGTTGGCCCAGGACCGGGCTGTGGTTTGTTCTGTTGCGCATCGGGTTGCTGAGTCAGTACCTAAAAACAACAAGGAGGAAGAGAAGCCTGGTGAAAAGCATCCAGTGAAAACCCTGGATCACAATAGAACATGGTGTAATATAATACTGTGCTGAGAGATGAGCTCCAACAATGGATTTGAAGATAGCAATGATCATGAGGATGGCGCAGGACCAGGTAGCCTTGGGCCCTATCATTCCTGAAGTTACCATGAGTTAATGCCAACCAGCCAACCAACGACAATAATATACTTCTTAAGGACGCCTTTCCTTGGTCTGAGAGGTAACAAGGATATTCCTGAGGTGGAAGATGTGACTCATGCTCTAACGGGATGCTTTTCTTTCTTTCTTTGATAATGTTTTGTTGTGAATTGAACAAAGATTTACAGATCATTGGCCCCACATTCACCAAATCATACACTTCATGTCATTACAATGATTGCAATCCCTTCCATGTACCATTGGTCCACAGTATTTACATCTACTCACTGTAACTCTTGTACTCCTCCCTTTGTCTTCCGCTAACGTTGTCTTTTCTGTGCCAACCTCCCTCTTGCTGTATATTGCCTTCCCCATCACCCAAGTTAACATGCGTCTACTCTCCACCCAGTGAATAATTTTCACTTCCCTTCCACCCCTGGTAACTAGCTTAAAATGTTTCTTTTAGCAAGTACGTTTTCTTAACTTTTACAACAGTGGTCTCATACAATATTTGTCCTTTTGTAATTGATTGATTTCACTCAGCATAATGTACTCCAGGTTCGTCTATGTTATGAGGTGGTTCGCAGATTCGTCATTTTTCTTCTTTGTTGTGTAATATTTCATTCTGTGTTTGTACCAAAGTTTGAAGCCATTCAGCTTCTTTCTGTCTCCTGACTGGTACATTTAATCTATTTATATTTGGTGTAATTGTTGATAGGCAGAAATTGATTGCTGTCATTGTGCTATATGGTTTGTGTGTGTGTGTTGTTTCTAAATATATATATTAGTTTTTATTGTGAATTGAGTGATACTTTCTTTACATGGGGAAGCATCAGTTTTATACTCATCCTATTGTATTTGTTTCATTGCAAAGATTACAATCCCCTGCATGCTTCATCATTCAACAGTATCTGCTTCTATGCCCTCTGGGTTTTTTTGGATGTGCGCCCAAACACTGAGGAATATACAATCATTCAAACAGCCAAAGGGCACACCCTGCAAGCCTGTACCCCAGTCGCCAGCATACATCTCCTCTCCCCACATGAGTCTGGAGTCTTCAGGTGCTCTGTGTCTCCATGGCATCATATCTGCCTCCATCTCTGGCTTCTCTGGGTAGGGTCCCACACTCTACTCCTGCTCTTCTCCCCTGATGGTCCCAGGGTCCTCTGCTCTGGGACAGTAAGATTGACCGCTCACCCATTTTTGCTACAAAACTTCTACCTTTACAGTTGTGACCATTGCAATTAGTCATGATAATAATTACTCACTATTGAATCATGAGAGTCTTGTCCCCATCTCCTTTCACCAGACCTGTGTAGACAGGATGAAAACCACCCCACACCCTCTGAAACTAAACTCCCTCTTGAAAACTTGTAAGCCAGTCACTTTGTGCCTTTACAGTGCCCCCTCCCCCATTTTAGGTAGCCAGTGTCTAAGTTGCCTATCCCTATCAACCCTGTGTACAGAGGGGATGGGAATGGTCATTGCTGTAAAGATTCTTTCCCTTTTGGTTGGTATTTTAAGTTACTACATCCATTAGTATAGATCAAGTTCTTCAGATTGTAGTGGTTTACACTTGTTTTTTCTCCTCTTTGTCTTTCTCTAGCTGGGTTCTAAACATCCAAGCTAGGTCCAGTGGGCACTATCTGTAAGTTTGGGTGCCCTTGTGCATCTCCCCTCACTATCAGCTAGATGCTTCACTCTCAGCTCTTTGTGGCCATATCCTTGTCCATGGGCTCAGGAGTTCCCAGGTCTCACCATACTTCGGGCCAAGCAGCTCTCACCATACTTCAGGTTGATGGGGGTCTACATAACTTGGTTGGACTGAGTCCACCTCTTCATTGCTGCTTTTCCCCCACTTCCTCTCACCAGTAGACCAACGTGGCCACCAGCAAGCTTACATGCCTGTTTGTGTGTTCCCTTTGAGTTTCAGTACTGGGAGGGGGTTTGTCCTGAAGGGATTTGATTGCTTACCTTGATGGCTTCCCGGTGAACAACTTGCTTGTTCTTGTAGTAGCCAATCAGACTGCCGTTTTTGGTTCTGGTTTTCCCTGCTGGTCTTTCTTTCCAGAAGTATCATCTGTTCCTCAGTCTGGTCTGCTTGTCTTTTCAAGTGGGAATTTCCCATCTCAGAAGGTTCTGGATGGCTTTCTGGTTTGGTTTATTTTGTTGTTGTTCCACATAACTCTTACTGAGTTCATTTTGTTTGTGGTTCTCGTTTCACTGCTGTTGTTTTAATGTTTACTAAATCTTTCTGATTTTCCTCTTTTTAAACAATTTTTGGCATGAAAGTGCATTAATTTTCTTTGCGGTTACCCTATAATTTATCAATCCCCGCCCACCCCCCAATCTGTCATATTTTGAAATCTGCTTGACTTCCTTGCCATATGGTAGTTCTGTATCTACACGATTCCCTCTTTTTACTTTGTAGTTGACTTCATTATACATTGTTATCTCTGGCTCCCTATTTTCAGTTTTGTAGGTCTGTATTACTTTGGGTACTTCTAAATCTGGATTGAGTTTTGGGTGGTGTTGTCATGTATGGTAATTTCAGGGTGTTGTTTGCTGTTGCTGGGTCTCAACCCAAAGAACACTTGTTAGCAATTTTTGTAAAGTGGGTCTGGTTATTACAAATTCCTTTGATTTCTGTTTAACAGGAAATGACCTAATTTCACTGTTGTATTTGAGGGACAGCTTTGCTGGATACATGATTCTAGACTGACAATCTTTTTCTTTCAGAGTTTTATGTATGTCATTCCATTACCTTCTTGTCTGCATGATTTTTACTAAGTAATCAGAGCTTATTATTATTGTTCTCCTTTGTAAGTTGTTTTTCAGTTTTCCTGAACTGCTCTCAGGATTCTTTCCTTGTCTTTAATTTTGGAAAATCTGATTATGGTATGTTTTAGTGATTTTCTTTTGGGGTTTATCCTATTTGGGGTTCATTTAGCTTCTTGAATGATTATGTCTTTGTCGTTCATGATGTTAAGAAAGTTTTCTTAAGCAACTTTTCAACAATTTTCTCCTTGCGTTTTATTGTCTCTTCCTGTCTTGGTAGTGAATCATTCATAAGTTATTCCTCTTCATGGTGTCCCACATAAATCTCAGGCTTTCTTCCAATTTTTTTCATTATTATTATTATTATTTTTTCAGATTGTTCTTCTAGCTTATTAGTAGTATTGAGAGATTTATGTTCAAGGCCACTAATTAGGTCTTCCATTGATTCAAATCTACTCTTTTGCCCTTTCAATGTATTGTCATTTCTGAGATCTTAGATAAATCTTTGAATTTCTAATTGCAGGTTTTATATTGTTTCAAAATCTGCATTTATTTTGCTGTTTATTCTTGTAGTGTTTTCCTAAAGTCTTCTAAAGTTTTTTTCTGTATTCTCCTTGCTTTCTTGATCTTTCTGTCAATTCGTTGAAGCTATTAAAGCTCATTCTTTTGAATTCTTTCTCAGGTATTTCCATTACCTTTTCTTCCTCAGAAGCAATTTCTGACTCTGCATCTTGGTCATTTGTTTGAGTCATTCT
>NW_006408596.1:14082259-14083536 GCF_000296735.1 Chrysochloris asiatica
GTATCCATCTCTTTTAAATTTTCAAATTTGTTGGAGTATAACTCTTCATAGTATTCTGTTATTATCCTTTTTATTTCCTTTGGTTCCGTTGTGACCTCACCCATGTGGTTTCTAATGCGTGTTATTTGTGTCCTCTCTCTCTTTTCTTTTGTTAGGTTTGACAGTGGTCTGTCAATTTTCCAGTGATTCTTTAAACCAAAGAACTGTAGACTTTTTATTCAAATGGGTCAACTAGTAAATATTTTAAACTTTGTAGATCAAAGTCATAACTTTGGTTTCAAAAACCAAACGCCTTTTACCATTGACTCGATTCTGACTCAGTGATCCTAGAGAATACGAAGTGACTCATAGGTTTTTCAGACTGCCGCTCTTTCTCCTGCAGAGTCTGATAGGGTGGGTTCATATTGTCCACTTTTAGATTCACAACTGAGCATTTAAACATTGTGCCACCAGAGCCCCTCAGTACAAACACTAGAAGTGCATACTTTTAATCCTAGGTGCATTTTTTTTCACACAGTATCATTCTTGATCTTCCTAATGACCCTATGAGAAATGTACAGTGGCTCTGTTTCATAGTCTGTGGTGCTGTTAAGTGTTGTCCAACCAGTTCCAACTCATCGAGAACCTGTATAGGGTTTCTAAGGAGTAGCTAGTGGGTTCAAACCTCCAACCTTTCGGTTAGCAGTCCAGTGCGTATCCTATAGGTATAAGAAATAAATCTTGAAGTGATAGACTGATTAACCAAACTCACACCGTTAAGATGTGGGTTAAATTCCAGGGTCACACTACTGCAAGATGCCAAGTGGGAAAATATCCCATGCTCGTGGTCTGAAAGACATAATGTGAAAGTCTCTAGAATTCCAGAGTCATCACTCTGTTCTCTGTCTCTGTATGCCACACTAGCTTGGATCCCCTAATTTTTCTGCATCCATGCAACAGAATATTGTTCAGACATAAAAATGAATGAAGCCTTGATTCATGCTATAAACTTGAAAATAGTTGTTAGGTGCCATCGAGTCGGTACCGACTCATAGCAACCCTATGCACAACAGAACGAAACACTGCCCGGTCCTGGGCCAACCTCACAGTTGTTGTCATGCTTGAGCCCATTGATGCTGCCATTTGGCCAGTCCATCTCGCTGGGGGTCTTCCTCTTTTTCTCTGACCCTTCATCTTTTTTTTTTTTAATTAAATGTTTTTATTTTGCATTGAGTGAAAGTTTACAGGGCACATCATCAGCTTCACATTCAACCATTCATATAGCTTGTTTCATTACA
>NW_006408596.1:14084515-14088639 GCF_000296735.1 Chrysochloris asiatica
AGCATATTTGCCTAAAGCAATATGTTGTTTGATTTCTTGACTGCTGCTTCCATGAGTGTTGAAGATTGATCCAAGAAGAATGAAGTCCTTGACAACTTCAATCTTTTCTCCATTGATAAGATGGTTGTTTATTTTTAAAATATGTTTATTTTGGAAAAATTGAAAACAGTATGCTGAGTGTAACAAGTCATACTCAAAAGGGCAAATATTGTAAGGATACTTGAAATTGAATATTTGAAATGTTACAAGTGTGTGAACTTTCATTTAGATGGCATGTCTAGAACAGATAGATAAATGCGTGTTGTTGTTGATAGGTGTGGTCCAGTTGGTTTCAACTCTTAGTGACACTCTGCACAACAGAAGGACCCTAAAAATTGCCAGTCCTGTGCCATCCTCACAATCAATGCTGTTTGAGCCTTTTGATGCTGCCACTGTGTCAATCCATCTCATTGAGGGTTTTCCTCATTTACGCGGACCCTGCCCTTTACCAAGCACATCCTTCTCCAGGGACGGCTCCCTCCTGATAACATGTCTAAAGTATGTGACAGGAAGTCTCACCATGCTGGCTTCTAAGGAACATTCTATCTGTATTTCTTCCAAGGCAGATATGTTTGTTCTTCTGGCAGTCCATGCATTTTCAGTATTCTTCTCCAACACCATAATTCAAAGACATCAATTCTTCTTTGGTCTTCCTCATTCATTGTCCAACTTTCACATGCATATGAGGTGATTGAAAATATGACTTGGATCAGGCGCACCTCAGTTCTTAAAGTGACATCTTTGCTTTCAAAACTCTTTAAAGACAAACGTATACACATAAAAATCTATCCGCAGTCATCAGGGTCAGGCTTAGGTGAGGAAATGGGGAGTTAACTGATGAAGGGGGTACTGAGTTTCTGTGAAAGGTAATGACAAAATTTGGAATCAGAGAGCGGTAGCAGTTGCATCATGTGGTTAACGTAATTCATGTCACTGGATTGTACACATGAAAATTGTTGAAATGGCAATGTTTGTTTATATATATATTTCACCACAATAAATGTTTATTCAAAATGTGGAAGGAGTTGGGCATAAGAAACCTGATGTTGTGTGTTAAGAATAGGTCTGAATCTACCCTGTGTCACATATTGGGAACTTTAGGTCATGTCCTCTCCTTTCCTAGAGTCCTCTGTTTATATGGCAGTGAAATGAGTAGTTAGGGCCAGTGATTTCGCAAGTATCCCAGTTAATATGTAGGGTGGCCAGTCTTGTCCACTTCTCATAGCTGCTCCTTCTGGAAAGTTCTTCATGTTAAACAACTGGATGGCACATATGTCTAAGCACTTGACTACTAACCAAAAGAGCTTGACCGTTTGAACCTACCCTGAGACACCCTGGAGGACATGCTGGGCTGTTTCCCAAAAGGCCAAAGCCCTGAAAAGTCTCGAGAGTGCAGTTCTATTCTGCACACCTGGGGTCACCGTGAGTCAGAATTGATTTGATGACAATTCTCATCCCTTCTGAGTGTCAGTGTGGCAGTGACTGAAGGCCATGAAGCCTTTGTGGGGGTGGGGAGGTAGGGGAAGTTGGGGAGAAAGGCCCATATTTACAGCCACGGACCCCCTTAGCCGCTTCTGCTCTTTCCTCTGACTTCAACACACACCCGTTCCATTTCCTCTCAGAGGCAGTGTTCCTTTTACAAGCTCACAAGGTCCCCTCCCTGGTCAGGAATGCCAGCCCCTGCTTTGTTGTTGAATGTCAGCCTAGGCCGATGGGGGGTGTCTTTGGCAGGAGGTTTAATGAGTTTTCCGTCTTGAGGGTGATGGGTGCTTCCTGAACTCCACACCCTCTCTCTCCCAGGCGTGGATCCTGCACAGAACCACCGCCAGGGGCTGAGAACAATCCCTCCTTTCTAGGACTGACATCAGTTAATGAGAGCTGGCGGAAGTGCCCGAGCAGAGCCAGATCCTGCTGACACTGGGGAGACCACAACCAATGTCCATGCCCCCAATAAGAGCTCTGTCTTTGTTCCCTTTTCTGAGGGTCAGAGGGAGAGCTGGCTGGGCGGAAGTGGGGTAAGAATGCCATGCTATTGTCTGTGCCTCAGAGGAAACCCTTGAGGACCACTTCAGACGGACCCCTAAACCTCGAGGCGAGCGGAAAGCTGTGAGTGCAATCCAGCGCCGGGCTCCTGAGGGGCTAAGGTTTTTACTGAAGATTGAGAAGAATCCACACTGTTTACTCTTTTTTAAAAAAATGTCAACTTTGTTTTTGAAAGGGTTCCCACTCCCTTTCAAACTCAAAACATGAGGCATTTGAGGCTGGCAAGAAAATTGATGTATATATTCTCATTGAGTGTGTCCGAGTAGAGCTGCCCCACAGTGTCTCCTAAGCTGTGACCTTGTGGCAGTAAACCGCCAGGTCTTTCTTCTGAGACAGCTTTGCGTGGACTTGAACAGCCTTTTCAGTTAATAGCCTAGCACTTAACTCTTTGGGCCACAAAGGGACTCCAACGTGCTGGTTGTTGTTGTTGTTGTTGTTATATATCATGGAGACTGTTCCCTCTCATAGCAACTCTGTATAGGGTTTCTGAGGAATGGCTGGTGGGTTTGAACTGCTGACCTGGCAGTTAGCAGTCCAATGCTTATCCTACAGAGTCCTATCAGCACTGGGATTAGGGATAATTTCAGTTTTCTGAACATAATTAACTTAGGGTGTTATTCAAGATATGAGCCTGGATGTTGTTATTGTCGTTGCTAAGTGTTTTCGAGTCGGTTCTGACTCACAGCAACCCTGTATAGGGTTTCTGAGGAGCGGTTGATGAGTTTGAACCACGGACCTTAGAGTTCAAAACAACCTTGTGGTCCAGTGCCACAACAGCACTCCATGAGTTAGCGTAGATTATATTGTTCAGGGGTCCATGACTGCCACAAATTCCCCCCCCAAAATGAGTCACATGACATGAGAACAGGAGGGGTCCTATGGTGGGCAGCAGTCTAGAATATGAATTCTCAGTGGGGTGCTAAATAATTTGAGGGGAGCCAAACAATCTACCTCTTTTGATGGTATAAAACACAATACATAAACAGATATAAGCAGATCTGTGATATTCCATTTTCATGGGTTGGTGGCACTGGTAGGTAAGCACTGCACTGCTAACCACCAGGTTGGCAGTTAAAGCCCACCTATTGCCGTGAGGGAAAAAGATGAGGCTTTCTGCTCCCATAAAAGTTTACAGCCTCTGAAATCCTATGTAGGGTCACTATGAGTCAGAATTGACTCCACTGTAGTGTGTTTGGGGGGGGCATGACAGAGATGTCTAAAAGGCTCTTTAACAAACCAGTGGCCGTTGAATCCATTTCGAGTCATGGCAACCTCATGCATGTCAAAGGAGATCTGTGTGTTCCGGGAACTGGGTTTGGGGAAGTAGATCTCCAGGTCTTTCTTCTGCGGTGTGTCTGGGTGGACTGAAACCTTGAAATTTGTGGTTTGCAGCGAGCACGTGAAGTATTTGTACCTCCACCCCTAGGGCTTGCTGCGTTTATCCATTAAACTTGAATTGTAAGTGATTACTCCAAGAACTCAATTCTCAGGATCTTAACTAAGAGATATAATTTTGCTTTTAATTCTGTTTTGAATAACAGGTATGCTGAGCTCCAGGGTCTCAGACCTGAAGAACTAAGTGCCTGAGAGGCGCACAGTCTGCCCAGCTCATTGATCAATTTTCCTCTGTGCCGATTAAAAACGATGCTCTGGAAAGGTAAGGACTAAAACCTAGAGGTCTCTCTGCTACCAATCAATTTACTACTATTATCATAGTTGATAGTGCCATACAAGCATGCTCACTTAACGTCCATGATGCATTTTGTGGAATAGGACGTTATGTGATTTAGACATGGTGTGAACACCACATTATATATACTTAGCAAGCAGACATGCCTAAATTCCAAGCAATATCTATCATCCACTGTTTTTCCCCTTCTTGTTTTTCAAACTTCTGATTGTGAATTGAGTGAAAATTTAGAGACAAGATCATCAGCTTTACAGTCAACAAATCCTGCATTTTATTTCATCTCCATGACTGCAGTCTCCTCCCTGCAACACTTGTCCTGCTTCCTCCCTGTGCTTCCTACTTCCATTCCATC
>NW_006408596.1:14089179-14095269 GCF_000296735.1 Chrysochloris asiatica
TCGCATGAGCTTTTAAGATCCCCGATGTTACTCACCAAAGGAGGACTTAGCACATTGTGGGTTATGTTATGCCAACTGACCATGAATGGTTTCCATTTTTGTGTTGTTTAATAATATTTTGTGTCATTTTTAAATCGATATTTCACCTTTGCCGCTTCTTGCTGCTCTGCTAGCATGTGGGAGTTACGATGCTCTTTATAGTAATATTTTGGTAAAGAAAATTAAACAGAGAGAAAACACTCCAACATCTAAGGCAGCACTCAGAGAAGTATCACAGGTGAGTGGCTTTAGCAAACACATTTATTCTCTTACTGTTTAGGAAGGTTAGAAGTCCACATTGAGAATTCTGGCTCTTGAGAAAGATCTTTGCCTGCCAGTATCTATAGACCCAGCATTCCTTGGAGATCTCCATGTGTCTTGGCCTCAATCTTTCCCTGGATCTAAGAGCTTCATGGTGCATAGACTCTAGTGCCAAAAGATGTACTACTCCACTCTGGCTCTTCTTTCTTGGTCTTAGCAGGCCCCTCTCTCTTTGCTCATTTCTTTCTCTTTTGTCTCTTGTAAGTAAAAGTGTTGCAAACTATATCCCAGGGAAATTCCCTTTAGGTAGGATCAGGGCTGTGATGGGATTAAGGGTGTTACAGCCACCCTTAATCCTCTTACTGGTTTATCACATCAAATTGCATCATGGGGGACCATGACATATCTGTCACATGACATCATTATGCACCTACCAAACCACTGAGACACATGCCCAGTCAAGCCAACACATATTCTGGAAGGACAAAATTTGATCCAAGACACACTGGTATATGTGTGTAAACCTTTTATTTGTAAGTAGAGTAAATTCATAGTGTAGTCCTGGTGTGGTACTGTGGGTTAATGCTCTGGATTGCAAAATGGATTTGAACTGCAAGGTCAGCATTTCAAACTCACCAGCTGCTCCTCAGAGACCCTATACAGGGTTGTTATGGGTCAGAACTGACTCGATGACACTTAACAAAGTTCACAGTAAAATAACCATAGAAAATACAGTACATGCATAAGCCAGTAGTATCGACTTCTATTATGATTAGCATGACGTATGTATTTTAAGTTCTACAGATGAGCAGCCCACCGCTTGGCTGTGAGTTTATCTTACTGTGGTGGCTTGCATGTTGTTTTGATCCTGGAAACTATGCCACTCACTCAGTCATTCATTCACTCCTTCCCTCCCTGCTTCATTCATTCATACACTTACTCACTCATCTATTAACCCCTTATTCCCTTCTTCACTCAGTTTATAAAATGTAATAAGTTGCTCTTCATCATCTTCCACATCACATAGGTTGCTTGGGGCTTGCAGGTGTGAGCATAACCATGAAGCATGTTGTGAGTGGGGTCCTAGAGGAGGAAGGAAAGTCCCCACCAGGCACATAATGCACAGGAGTTGTTGTTGTTGTTGTTAAGTGCCATCGAGTCGGTTCCGACCCCTAGCAACCCTGTATAGGGTTTCCAAGGAGTGACTGGTGAGCTTGAACCACCAACCCTGCAGTTCAAACGGCTTTGCAGTCTGGTGCATTAACCCACAGCACCACACACAGGAGAGATGCAAGATATTGTGCAGATCGCGATGCATGTTATAGAACATAAACAAACTGATGCAGTACCAGAGACTCCCAGTGTAGCCAGAGCTGCCAGGAAGAGGCCCGAGGAGATGACATTAGGGGAAACATCTAGAAGAAACAGACTGCCAGGGAAGAACTCAAACTACCCTTTTCTTAGCCCCTTCCCAATAGCTTTGCTGTTCTTGTCATTAAAATGCAATAAGGACTCTCTGTCTTTTAGAGAAATTTCCAAATAAGATTGAATGAAACAATGCATTAAAAAATGCTTAGTACAGACCTGACATACTTTATTTTAATAAAGATACTATTGTTTTATGGCTGATGTTTTCCCTTCACCATATTAATATTAATGTTAATATTTCCTAATGTCCAAATCCAGCACCCAGTCCCCCATTATCACCCCCAATCATTATAATACTTGCAAATTCTGGTCAAATATTACAATTGTGATGAGATTGCTGTTTTTGTTGTTAAGGGATGGACAGTTGGTTCCGACCCATAGCCACCCTGTATAGGATTTATGAGGAGCGGCTGGTGGGTTTGAACTGCTGATCATGAGGTTAACAATCCAGTGCTTATCCTATAACGCCACATATGCTGTCGAGTCAGTTCCGATCCACAGTGACCCTGTATAGGGTTTCCAAGAAGCAGCTGATGAGCTTGAACTGCCGACCTTGCAGTTCAAGCAAAAGTTTGCAGTCCAGCACTTTAACCCACAGCGCCACACCAGGTCTCCTTCATAGCCATACAAATCAACTTTCAACTTGCATTTTTTTTACTCTATAAACCTTTGTACATTCACCTTATCATGCTCATGTGGTAGATTCCCTGGAGGTAAATGTGGATGGATATGTGGCTAGATAAGCAGATATGAAAGTTTATGATATGTTTCACCAAACCAATCCTTAAAAATGCACCCTCATGCCCATCCTGAGAAGGAATACCCAAAGGGGAAGGATCCTTTCCTTCCTCCCTGGTTTCCCACTAAGGAGGGAAGAAGTGAAGACCCTTCTAACAATCCACTTAGTGGGGAGAGCACTTAATTAGAGCTAATGATTTCTTGTTGTTCTGAAAGACCAGCTAGACGCCAGTAGGTCGGGGAATTCCACACCAAGGACAGAGACTTCCAGTTGACATTCAAATGCATCCACTTTTTTTTTTTTTTTTTAAACAAGGGTGGAGTGACTTTTCAACCAGACTGGGGACAAGAGGACCTGAGTCTTAGAAAAACAAAGGTAAAAGACTGCTGGAGCCAAGCCTCTTAGCTCCAC
This sequence comes from Chrysochloris asiatica, assembly GCF_000296735.1. Taxonomy (NCBI): domain Eukaryota; kingdom Metazoa; phylum Chordata; class Mammalia; order Afrosoricida; family Chrysochloridae; genus Chrysochloris; species Chrysochloris asiatica. The sequence continues at coordinate 14,092,058 of NW_006408596.1, forward strand.
CAAAGATCCACGCATTTCTTCATTTACTGCCTACAGGAATTTTGAAAGAGGCAAAAACAAACATTTGCTTATCCATTCTTCTTCTTGTCTCCAGAGGTCTCGTAATGCCTCAGGATCCAGAGACCTCAGGAATGGATTCAATGACATACTTCAAACTCCACCCAAGCAAGAGGCGTTTTAGAGGGAAGAATAGGGAAGAGGGAGTCTTCATAAAATTTTGAAACATATACAAGACTCATGTAATGAATTCTCTCGGGCCTATCACCCAATCTTAACAGTTTGCCTAATTCTAGACAAGGTTCTTTTTTGACCCTGTAGGCCTCCCACATTTTAAAATGCAGGCACACTGCATAATCAATGCAGATTTTTATGCCATTAAAAGAATTGAGCAGTTGGCTACTTGGCGTAAAGTTACATTTTGTCCACTTTCAAGTGTTTGTTAATTTTAACTTGGAGCTCCCGCATGGTGCAAACAGTTAACGGGATCAGCGGCAGATGGAAAGTTCAGAGGTTAGGATCCACCTAAGAAAGACCTGGCAATTTTCTTCAGAAAACTGATAACCCAATAAAGCACAGTTCTGCTCTGGCCCACAGAACTGCCCCGAGTCAAAATCAAGTTGATGGAACCGGTTTTCTTACTTTAATTTGGGAAGTCCTTTATCCCTTCCCTGTCGCTTGGGTTATCTTAGGAACAATGTCTGCAACATCTAATGATTAGACAGCCATTGTTTAGATAGTCTCAAAGAAAATCTTTTTGGATTACCAGAAAGAACACATTGGATTAGGTGGAAACCTCTGGAGACCCGTTTAGGTCAAGAAGGGGCCTGGGGAAGAAATGGTTGAAGTTTCGGCCCAGACATTCCCTACTAATGAAAACAAACAATCAAAGAAGCAAGAACCCGGGCAGATTGAGTTTTGCTCACATATCTTGAGCACTCCTGTACTGGGGCATTTTCCTAAAACCTGATTTTGGCATTAGACCAGTGGGGATGATCATTGGACCACATCGCTGTGTTCTGAGAATGAGGACGCCATCGTGTTGACTGGAGAGCACAGTGCTGGCTCAGAAAACCCACTCATACGTCACAGGGTCTGCAACCTTATACACAAGAGAAAGCAATGCTATCTCCTCCTATACTATTTTCACAATTGTTGCTATATTGTTGTTAAGTGTCGTTGAGTTGGTTCCAACCTATAGCCACCTTGCATAGAGTTTCCAAGGAGCGGCTGGTGAGCTTGACTCATCGACCTTGTGGTGCAAACCCATATTGCAGTCAAGCACATTAACCCACAGCGCCACACTAGGACTCCAATTGTTGATACACCTGAGTCCATTTTGCGACCACTCTGTATTTTGAGTGTCTTCCAACCTAAGAGAGTAATTTTCTTGCTCTCTATCAGACAGTCTTCTGTTATGATCCACAAGGTTTTCATTGACGAACTTTTGGAAGTAGATTCCCCAGGCTTTTCTTCCTAATTTGTCTTAGCCTGGAAGTTCAGCTGAAACCTGTCAGGACTGAATGACTTTGCTGCTCTTTGAAATACTGGTAGTGTAGCTTCTGCCATCCCATCAACACTCAAAGCGGCACAGCGGGACAGACTGACAGAGTGGTGGGGGCATGAACTGCTGGCAAGTATGACTGCTCTTCCCGTTGTTTTTTGCTGCTTGTGTTCTGAATTTGATGTAGTCTCAATGCTTAATTGTTGTTGTTAGGTGCCTTGGAGTCCGTTTCAGCTCATAGCAACCCTATGCACAACAGAACGCTGCCCACTCCTGCGTCATTCTCACAATTGTGGCTGCATTTGAGCCCATTGCTGCTGCCACTGTGCATCTTATTGGGGGTTCCCCCTTTTATTTGCTGACCCTCATTACTCATGGTCCTAGAAAAACGCAAATTCAGAGCGTACAAGAAATCCAGCAGCTTCTGGAGTCTGAGTTTAAACTCTTTATCTTATAGAAGACACCTACTTGTATGTTTTGTCAAAACCCTCCGGGCTCAGAATTTTGGCTTCATGATTCACAGATAAGCCTTGTTCCCTAAGGTTTGGTACTCCGTTTTGTTAAACATAATAGCAAAGAAAGCAATTGACAAGGCTGATGCAGGCTTAAATCACATAACATGGGAAAAAAACCCTCAGAGTTAATTGTGTGTCCATTGCTGTTGTTAAGTGCTTTGGAGTCGGTTCTGACTTATAGTGGCCCTGTATATGGTTTCCATGGCTTTAAATCTTCACAGGAACAGAAAGCCTCATCTTTCTCCCGCAGAGCAGCTGGTGGGATTGAACCATGAACCTTGGGGTTTGCAGTCCAGTGCTCCCAGTGTGACCCCTGGTGGTGGTGGTGGTAGTGTGCTGTGGAGTCGGTTCCGACTCATAGCCACCCTGTATAGGGTTTCTGAGGCTATAAATCTTTACGGGAACAGAAAGCCTCATCTTTCTCCCGCAGAGCAGCTGGTGGGATTGAACCATGAACCTTGGGGTTTGCAGTCCAGTGCTCCCAGTGTGACCCCTGGTGGTGGTGGTGGTAGTGTGCTGTGGAGTCGGTTCCGACTCATAGCCACCCTGTATAGGGTTTCTGAGGCTATAAATCTTTACGGGAACAGAAAGCCTCATCTTTCTCCCGCTGAACAGCCGGCTGGTAGTTTCAAACTGCTGACCTTGAGGTTAGCAGCCTGACTCATAATCACTACACTCCCAGAGCTCCTTAGTGTGTCCCCCCCTCCCTCCCCAAGACGTTAGTTACTTTTCTGTCTTAGTTGCTGTTTTCACAAAGACTAAACTGGGAGTAAACCAGGGAATTGGTACTGGTTGTGAAAACACATTGGCTATGGAGCTGATTCTGACTCATGGTGAGTCAAAGTGCTCTGTAGCATTCTCAATGGCTGACGCTTTTAAAGTCCATCACCAGACCTTTCTTCCAATGCAACTGTGGGTGAACTTGAATTTCCATCTTTTCAGTTAGCACAGCATGTTGACTGTTACACCCAGGGACTGTCTTTCTACATATATATGTGTGTGTGTGTGTACTGTTGTTAAATGCCATTGAGTTGGTTCCAACTCATAGTGACCCTTGTATAGGGTTTCCGAGGAGCAGTTGGTGAATTTGAACTGCTGACCTTGGAGCAGTTGGTGAATTTGAACTGCTGACCTTGTGGTTTCGCAGTCCAGTGCTGCTGACCCTACAGGGCCACACTAGGAGTCTCTCTTTCTCT
>NW_006408596.1:14095369-14126994 GCF_000296735.1 Chrysochloris asiatica
GCTTTCTACTCCTGTAAAGATTTACACCCTCGGAAACCCTGTACAGGGTCGCTATGGGTCAGAATCGACTCGACGGCACTTAACAACAACAACAACATATATATATACACACACACACACACACACACAGAGAGAGAGAGAGAGAGAGTTACGAATAGGGCTGCTAACCTCAAGGTCAGCAGTTAGAAACTACCAGCTGTTCCGCAGGAGAAACATGAGGCTTTGTGCTCCCATAAAGATTTACAGCCTCAGAAACCCTGTACAGACAGGGTCACTATGAGTCGGAGCTGACTCCATGGCACATAAAAACAAATGTTGTTAAGTGATGTTGAGTTGGTTCCGAGTTTTGTTTTGTTTTTTAATGGTTTATTGTGCTTTAGTGACCCTGTATAGCGTTTCTAAGAAGTGGCTAGTGAGCTTGAACTGCTGACCTTGCAGTCTAGTGCATTAACCCATAGCGCCACACTAGGATATATATACCACATATAATTAAATGGCCTTCTGTTTATATATAAATATATATATATATATATATTGGAAGCGTTAGCTGCTAGAATCAAGGTCAGCATTTGAATCCACCAAGTGCTCTATGGGAGAAAGTTGAGGCTTTCTGCTCCAGTAAAGATTTAGAACCTGGGAAACCATATACAGGTTCACTATGAGTTGAAACTGACTCAACAGCATATAGCAGCAGCATTATTATATTACATAGATGTTGGTGTTGTTGTTAACAACATATATATAATGTATTTTATTTCTTTCTCTGGTGATTGTCTCAAGTTTGGCACAGTTTATTTTTTTTCTTTTCTCTGCAAATCCTTTTTAAAAACAATCTTAAGTAGTGACTATACACGTGGACTTCACCAGGTGGAATAGATAGGAATCAAATTGACTACATCTGTGGGAAGAGGTGAAGGACAAGCGCAATATCATCAGCCAAAACAAGACCAGGGGCCGACTGTAGAATGGATGATTAATGGTTTAGATGCAAATTCAGGCTAAAGCTGCAGAATATTAAAACATATAGTTCCTTTTTCATTATTAACATTTTACTGTGTTGTGATGAAAGTTTACACAACAAATTAGGCTCCCATTTAACAATTTTTATACAAATTATTCCTTGATGTTGGTTACAATTTTCACAATGGCTCCACATTCTCATTATTTCAACTCTGATTTTTTTCTTTTCTTTTTTTTCTCCCCCATTGATCCTGCTAGTTTCCATTTCCCTCCTCCTCTCCTTCTTTTTTTTTTTTTCTTTGCTTTTGAGTAAATGTTGACTGTTTGGTCTTACACAGTTGGTTGTTTAAGGAGCGCATTACTCTTGGGTGATATTGTTTATTTTATAATCCAGTCTATTGTTTGGATGAAAGGTGACTGCCAGAGTTCAGTTTTATTTCTCTCAAAAACAATTTCATACCAACAAAGAGAGACATTATGCTAGATCATGTACAACCCCCTAATAAGTTGAGGTTCCCTTTTCCACTCTCTGTTCCTAGCCTTGTGTTCAGGAATCTGAATAAGCCCACCCTCCTTAAAGTAGAAATGATTAAAAAAATTTTTTTCTTACTGTGAATTGGGTGAAGATTTACAGAGCAAATCATCAGTTTTACCTTCAACAGTTCCTAAACATTGCATCTCATCTCATTGATTGCAACCCTCCCAGAATAGATAGAATTTTGATTTAAAAAAAAGTTTTTTTAACACTTTATTGTGCTTTAGGGGAGAGTTGCCATAGCACATTCATTTTCCATTCAATAGTTCTTATGCAAATTGTTCCATGACATTGTTTGTGATCTTGCAGTGGGTCAGATCTCTCTGTATTTCTACTCTGGCTTCCTCATTTCCACTTGCCTGGCTCCTGTAACTCTCTCTACCTTCTCATCTTGCTTTTAGGCAGATGTTGCCTGTTTGGTCTTGCATAGGTGATAGTTCTGGGGAACACATTCTTTACACTGTTCATGTTATAGTCCTGTCTACTGGTAGCATTGTTGTTGTTGTTAAGTGCCATCAAGTCAGTTCTGACCCATAGCAACCCAAAACAGGGTTTCGGAGGCTGTAAATCTTTACGGGAGCAGAAAGTCTCATCTTTCTCTCACGAAGTAGTTGGTAGTTTTGAACTGCTGACCTTGCGGTTCGCAGCCCAATTCATAACCACTACACTACCAGAGATCCTTACTGGTAGCATAGTGGTTACGAATTGGACTGCTAACCTTAAGGTCGGCAGTTCGAAACTACCAGTTGTTCTGCGGGAGAAAGATGAGGCTTTCTGCTCCCGTAAAGATTTACAGTCTCAGAAACCCTGTGCAGGGTCACTATGATGAGTCAGAACCAACTCCACAGTACCTAACAACAACAACAACAACATTGTTTGTCTGGCAGGTGGCTTCTGGGAGTGTCTCCACCTTCACGTTAGAAGGCTTTCTCGGGGCAGTTGTTTCAGGGGTTCCTCTAGTCTTCTTCTGACCATAAGTCTGGTCTTTTTTTTTTTTTTTTGGCTTTGAATTTTTTTTAATACTCTGGTTTGTCTTTTTAACCCATTCTAACCAGGACCTTCCATGTGGTCTTGATCAGTGTGGTCAGTAGTGGTAGGCATACACCATGTAATTCTTTTCTGATCTCAGGAGGCTGTGGTCCATGTGAGTCTTTGGTCCTTTGGACTAACTGCTTTCTTAAGCTTTCATTTTTCTTCATTCTCCTTTTCTTCATTCAGGTGGGAAGAGATCAATCACTGCTTTTTAGATGGATGCTTGCAAGCTTTTCAGACCACAAATGTTACTCACCAGACTAGGATGTAGAACATTATCTTTATGAACTGTGCTTTGCCAGTTGACCTAGATATCCTCCAAGACTATAGTCCTTAAACTTTAAGCTCTGTAGCTAGCTCAGTTCCAAGAGGTGTTTGGTGGCCGATGTCTAAGAAATTTCTGAAACTAGGTTTCTTCTGTGCTGTATTGTATGGATGTACATTCAGCATTTAGAAATATGTATGTGGAAGAATCTACAACTCTACCTTTCTATGCACACAAATAGACTCTTATACAACATTCCACATCTCTTTAGCATACAAAGATACTTTTGTATGGATCCACAAATGATGTGTTTATTGCCGTTGTTTCAGAATTGTTTATGTTACAGAATTTGTTGTAATTATCTTTTATTCTTACACACATCTGTGTCTTCCTTTGAGCTAGTCCTGTTACATTGACTTCACCCATATTTTGTATTGTCTTTCCCTTCAGGCAAGTTAATACTTGTGGACTCTCTAGTGATTCTCTAGCTCTCTTCTTCCCGATAAACATCCAAGAAAGTTTCTTTCTGTGTGTAGATCTACTCTTGACTGTTTATAATCATGATCTCATACTATTGTGATTGACTTATTTCACTCAGAATGGCCTCCAGGTTCATTCTTGCTCCATGAATTCATCACTATTCTTCATTGTTGCATAGTATTCCGCTGTGTGTCTCTATTCCATTAGTTTTCCGTTCATCTGTTGATGGACGTCTAGGTTGTTTCCATTTTTTGGCTATTGTGTCTAGTGCTGCAATGAATATGGCTGTGCAAATGTCTATTCGATGTGTCTATACGAAGGGGCTTCAACAAGATCATGGAAAAACGGAATTGAAAAAGGGAATTTTTCCATGAACTTGGTATATGTAGAAGTATTGCTGGATTGGATAGTATTTCTAGTTCTAACTTTGCAAATTTACAGAGTTTCAATTTTCAATCCCTCACTAGCATTTTCGGTGTTTTTGATGGGCGCCATTATTACTGGGGTGAGGGGGTATCTCACTGTCGTTTTCATATGCAGCTTTCTAATAGCACCAGACTACGAATCATGAAGTTGACAGTTCAAACCCACCAGTTGCTCTTGGGAAACCCTGTATAGAGTTGATATGAGTCAGAATTGACTCAATGTCACTTAGCAACAACAATGGTTAATGATGGGGTGCAGTTTTTCATGTGCTTGTTAACCACCTGGATGTCTCCTTTGGTGATTTACTTATTATTTTTATTGTTAGGGGGGGGGGGGTTCCAAAAGTTCCTGGAAAACTTTCCATATCTTTTCATTCCATTTTTCAACAAACTGTTTGAAGCTCCCTCATATTACTTAAGACAACGTGTTTTCCATTTGGTAGCGAGATTTCACATTTATTATTTTTCTACTTATGAGTCCAGTCTGGTGTAACTCAATCTGCAGGCAGTTTCGAGAAGCGAGTAAATGAGAGACGAGAGCTTGGAACAATGGTTGGCGCACAGTTAGGGCTCAGTACATAGTAAGGTCATTTTAATTTCATCTTCACAACGAGTTTACAAGGTAAGTGTTATTATGATAACACCTATTTTATAGAGCCCTGGTGTGGCGCTGTAGGCTAAGTATCAGACTGGTAACTGTAAGGTCAGAAGTTCAAAGCCACCAGCTGCTCTCAGAAACCCTTTACAGAATCACTGTGAGTTGGAAACAACATTTTATACATAAAGGATCCCTGGTGGCCCAAACATTTAAGCACTTGGCTGTTAATTGAAATATTCCCTGTTTGAACCCACCCACACATGCTGAGTGAGAAGTCCTACGGGGACCACATATGAGATCACTACGAGTTGAAAATCACTTCAGCAGCACCCAACGATATTTTATAGGTGAGGAAACTAAGGTACAGAGAAGTTAGATTACTTCTCTTGGGTCACACACCTCCTAAGGAGGGGCGTCCAAGCAATCAGTGACTTCACCCTTTGTGAACACCTGGATCATCTATCTGGTCAGAGTCCACCTCAGGCACAAAGAAGCTGACCTTTGATGTGCTAATCCCATTTGTTTGGCTGTGATCTGGATGGGGTTACTAGATTTCCTATTTTACTCACTGACCTCTTCTCTTGAGATTAGAAAGATTGGAGATTCAATGGTAATGTTGGTTTAGATTCTTGCTCTCACAAGGTCAAGACTTTCCTCCTGCTCTGACCAGTCCCTGACCTCGACTGGTGCAATGAACATCTCAGCTAGCATCTCAGTTTCTTCATCTTTAAAATGGGATTCTTTGTAGAGGGGGCTACGGGACATCAGCAGAATGACACCTGACTCTGGACCCCTGCCCCCTCCCTCCCTTCACTCATCAACCTTAGTCCAAATTCTGTGCTCCTTTCTCAAGGGTCCTGCCCCCTCCGTACACCCACACAGCACCACCCCCAGTCCAAATTCTTTTTCCAGAAACTTCCTGTTTCCCTGCAGTTCTCTGCTCAAACCCATTGCTGTCCAGTGCATCTGCTGACTTTCCAGTTAGCAGAGGAGTGCTTAACCATTGCACCACCAGGGTTCCTTCTCCTTTTCATAGCAGCCTGAAATGTATCCAAAAGATTGGTGGTTCGAACTCACTAGCCGCTCTCCTTGGCAGGAAAAAGACATGGCTGTCTGCTTCTGTAAAGATTTCAGCCTTGGAAATCTGTCCTATAGGGACCACTATGCATCAGAATATCTGAAATAACTCCACCATCCCCAGACACAAACCCACCTTGCCTCATCTGTAAATTGAGGAGAATAACACATTCCAAGTTACAAATTCTTTTTGAAGATTTGTTATTTTTGTTGTTAAAACTGCCGCCTAGTCTAGTTGGTTCTGACTCAAAGCCACCCTGTATAGAGTTTCTGAGGCTTTAAAATCTTCGTGGAAGCAGAAAACCTCATGTTTCTCCAGCAGAGCGGTTGGTGGGTTCGAACCTCAGACCTTGTGGTTCACAGTCCAGTGTTTATCGTGTGGAACCACCACACTCTCTTATGAGAGTTAGACAGGATAATATATGTACAGCAATAGCATGCTCATGACTAGTACTCAAAACTGATGTGTTGGTATCATTACTATTGTTAGGAGTGAAGTTGCCATGGATTCCAGTAAGCAAAGCAAGCACAGGCTTACTTGTGCTTTGTTACTGATCTATAGTGAAGCATTTCATTTTTTTTCCCCATCACACCAAAGGTTTTGCATCTAGGTCTGGCTGACATCTGTCTCTCTTACAGAATCAAAGTCTCTTTTTAAATTTATAAACACTAATTGGGGTAGGGCCCAGCAAGTAAGGTAAGCACAGACTTACTTGTGCTTACTTATTAATCTATAACCATCTAAGATGTGTTGAAACCCATGTGAAACGGTTCTATTCAGATAAATCTGTAGGCACACATAGGCCCATGCTTACCTTGTTCATTGGGTAATCTGCCCCTGCCTAACCAACTAGCTGTGGTGGTGGTGTGCCGTGGAGTCGGTTCCGACTCATAGTGAGTCTGAATAGGGTTTCTGAGGCTGTAAATCTTTACGGGAGCAGAACACCTCATCTTTCTCCTATGGAGCGGCTGGTGGGTTCAAACTGCTGACCTTGAGGTTAGCAACCTGATTCACAACCACTACGCTACCAGAGCGCCTTACAATATATAGTATACACACAACAACAACAACAACAACAATAATAATAAAGACTACACTTTCTGGTCGGAAAGAGACTGGCTATGACCCTTGACCACCCTTCAGGTCTGGAAAGAAATTCATCCCGGTGGCCCAAAATTCAGCCAGCAGGTGGTAGGTATATTGAGGGTGGGGTGGACAACAATACTAGCAAAGTATGATGACCATGGAATGGTCAGTCACTGAAAATCTAAAGGGCAGCACTGACCTAAGGACAAACCTGAGAAGGGATGGGAAGGTGTGTGGAATGGAAGGTGTGTCTGAGGAAGCCGGATAACTGCTGTTACAGGGAGGGGATTGCAGTAATTGAGATAAAACACAGTATTTAATTTGTTGAATGTAAAGCTGATGATCTTGTCTCTTAAACTTTCACTCAATTCACAATTGTTAAGTGCCATTGAGTCAGTTCTGACTTACAACAACCCTGTATAGGGTTTCCCAGGAGCTGCTGGTGAGCTTGAACCACTGACTTTGCAGCTCCAATCAACTTTGCAGTCCGGTGCATTAACCCACAGCGCCACTCCAGGACTCCTCAATTCACAATTTAAAAAACAAACAAACAAAGTAAGATAGGAAAATGATTTAAAATAATTTTAAAGGCAAGTTCCAAAGCCGGCCACAAGATGGCTCTCCTGAGAGGCTTCGGGAATCAAGCCTAGTGTTAATTCAACACCTTATCAGAGGATGCTGTTTAGGACTCCCGGAGTCTCTTGGAAATGTTCTAGGGCCACTTTCTTTATAAATGAAATTTAATTTAATTATTTAAAATTAGATGAATAAAGACATAACAAAGCACATGCCATTTCAACATGTTTCACATGTGTATTAATCATGTTCCTCCTGCTACTCAGCCATCAACAACCCCTATGTGCTGGCACGTTTCTGCGTCTCTCTGTTCCCTCCGGATGGATGCACCTGTGTTGAGCTGACATCATAGCTGGTCTGGATGACTCTCCAGGTTTCCAGTGTGTGCATATGCAAAGAACAGTCTCCAGATAACATCAAGATAGAACCCAGCAATCAACACTTCATCCCAAAACTCAAACAGGAGGTAAGCCCGACAGGGAAGACCCTCCCTGACTCTATTTTGGGTGTTTCCAGCATTCCTGGTTGATAATGATAACCTTTGAGAGACTTGAATGGCCTACCCAGAAGGCAGAGTTGTTATTGTTAAGTGTTGTTGTTAGTGACCCTGTACAGGGTTTCCAAGGAGCAGCTGGTAGATTTGAACTGCTGACCTTATGGTTCGAAGTCCAGTGCTGATCCTTCAGCCCCACACTAGGAGTCCAGGCTTCAGAGTAGGCAGACAATTCAGGACAAGGTCAGGGGACAGGCACAGTGATGGTCGTGGTGGTTGTGTGCCACCGAGTTGGTTTTGACTCATAGTGACTCCATACAATGTTTCTAAGGCTCTGAATCTTTTCAGGAGCAGAAAGCCTCATCTTTCTCCCACAGAGCAGCTAGTAGATTCCAACTGCTGACCTGACAGACATAGCAGTGGGTGGTTTTCCGAATACTCATACTTCCTTTGTCCCTCTCAACATTCACAACAGAGCAGGGGAAAGACTAGAGTCCTTTTTAATAGAGGAAGACCCCGAGGTTCAGAGAGGCTAAGCAAGGTACTCAAGGTCGCCCAAGTGTTGGAGCCAGAATGCAAATCCAAAACTTTCCTCACCTGGCTGGGGTTCCCCCCCACCCATCAAGTCTTCTCCATACCCCACAGCCCCCACCTCCAACTGTCCTATATTTACAATCTGATGCTGTAAACCAGGGCTTTCAGGAAAGACCAGTTCTCCTTTTGCTGGTTCTGAAGTAAACAGGTCCCAAGTTGCTTGTGGATGATAAGGAATTCCAGGACTGAGGTTCCGGTTCGTGTCTTCACCAGGCCCCTTGGCACTGGCATGTGTTCAAAGATTCTGGAGAGATTGGGAATCAGCTCCCTGGTGGTTTATGTGTATTGAAGTTTGGCTTGTACTGAACAAACACAACTCAGAAGTATCTAGAAGCAGTTTACTTTGGAAAGATGTGTACACATGCATGTCTCTGCACACCCCATGCAGATATCCCAAAACAGGCACCTCTAACTTTGCATCTTGAAGGACAATGCTGTCCATTTTTCTATAACCAAAACGGAATGAATAAGCTGTAAATTGCAGCACTCTGAGAAAAAGAAGAAAAATCCTGCAGAAGGATTGTTTGATTTTTTTTTTTCCCTTGGGGAAAAAAAATCCACCTAATCACAAAAGCACATGTGTGAGCCCATCACTCAAGGACCGCTTTCTTTTGCAGTAACCAAAAGCTTTTTATTTTTGTTACAAGTAAAAGATCTTTAAGGAATAATTTGGTTTTCTTTTCTCTTTTTAGTTGTCATGCATTTCATTATAGTTTCGTTTGGCCATTGAAAGACGTGGACACTTTTCAAATGATATCATTGTAATGAACAAAATCATGTAGGCCTTTGTTTTTATTTTTCTTTTTAAGAAAAACACTTCCCTTTAATCCTTTCATATTCCAGCTTCACACGGATAACTGCTGTTTAAAGGTGGTTTGGTTTTGTTTTTAAATCAGGTGAACACCAAACTTTGCAAATGTTCGAGCACCTCCAAGGTCTCAGTTCCATAAATTGGGATGACGACAGCATAAGAATTTGGGGAGATTAAAAGATAAGGAAGGTGAAGCAAAATCCTTAATGTTGTTGTTGTTAAGTGCTGTCCAGTCGGTTCCAATTCATAGCAACCCTGTATAGGGTTTCCGAGGTGAGTTTGAAACACTGACTTCGTGGTTCAAACCAACCTTGAGGTCCATTGCTTATCCTCCAGCGCCACACCAGGACTCCCTGAAATAGCAGTATTATCCTTTTTCATTAGCATATATTGTTATTGTTATGAAAAGAAGATCAGAGGCAATAAATACTATTGAAATAAATCCTGGGTGGGATGTGAGTGCGTGATCAGAATGTCCCTCTACTGCTTTTCCCCAAGCACAGCTCCCCAGGACTAGGACAGCAGGATCAGACAGTGCTCCAGGGATGACCCTGAGAGGCTCAGGGGCTAGGGCACATGAGTCTATGTGATTCGGGGCTTCTCGCTGAGTCTCATGCACCTTGACTCCTCACTATACATCCACACTCATCAAGACAGACAGCAACACCGAGAGTCCCCAAAGACTCAAAAAGCCAAAAGGAATCTATTTCTTTGCCTTTGACTTGATTGTATTTTGTTTCCTGGTGTGGCACTGTGCTGGACTGCTAAATTGGTTTGAACCGAAAAGGTGGGTGGTTCAAGTTTGCCAGCCGCTCCTCAGAAACCCTATGCAGCATCGTTGTGAGTCGGAACCAACTTGCCGCCACTTAACAACAACAATATACAGTCTGTGGTTTCCTCTGGCCAACTCTGGTGGATTATTTGGAATGACACTATTTCACCCACTTTACAGGCGAGAAAACTGAGGCTGAATAGCATAATGGGTCTTAATCAAGACCTGGAGCTGGTGAATCATGCAGTAAGCATGGGGATCCTGTTTGGTCCTAATTGTCCTACATTCAGGACACGACAGGGGATGTTCTGACTCTGACTTTGTTTTACAATCCTGCTCTGCTTCTCAGAGTATGGGCTGTGAACCAGCAGGAGAGACCCCTCCTGAGAGATTACAAATACGTGGATTTTCAACCTATCCTTCTTACAGAATCAGCAGTTTGTTTGGAATTGATTTTGTTGGCTGTTTTCTGCATGCGTCCCCTGCCTTAATGCCCACTGCCATAGCTATAAACCAGGTTACCATCCTTGTTCACCTGGATCAGCCAAAGAAAACCCTTACCTGCTTTCCCAGGCCTCTCTCTAGCTTCTTTTAAACCAATCCAACACCCCTGCTCTCCATCCTTCTGTGGCTCCCCATTGCCTTTGGGGAGATTAATCATAAGGTTAACTTCATAAGGTTAACTTCTTATGACTTTAGGGTGCTTCCCGCCCTGGGCCCTGACTTTTGTGGCTTCGTCTCCTTTCTTACTCCTTTGTTATAGCTTACAGGAAGGACATGGTCCACCTTCGACGGTCAGATTCCCTGTAGATCCGGGCATTCAGTCCTGCCTCTGGGTCTTTGCACATTCTGTTCTTATGGCCTGAAACAGGATTGGCTTTCTCTCTTCCTGGGTTATTTTACAGGTCCTTTGCTCTCACTTGGGAATTACTACTTCCAGGAAGCATTCCAGCCCTCTGAAATTGCCCTCTTGTGGGTAACGTCATTCGCTATTGGGCCACCTGCCCATTGACTTATCTCCTCAGGGTCAGAAATGATTTTATCCATCCATGCGACTTCTGCGTTTAATCCTAGGTTGGGTTTACAGTACAGTCTCAGTTTCTTCCTACTCTTTCTTCCTCTTGCATCTTTGCAAATATAATGAGCCCCAAACCATTCCTCCTACAACCCTCTTTACTCAGCGGGGTTCCATAATCCATTGCGATGGCCACACAGAACTCAGACACCATACTCATAGTTATGGGGTTGATTAGGGACGTTCACAGGTTACAGTTAGGGGTCAGAAAGGCTCAGGGCACGGTTGTTCCAGTCAGGATAGGCCTCTCTCTGTCTGTATAATGTTACAAAGCAATTTTAGGGCCTCTGATAAATGCTCACAGGATGCATCACTTCACCATAAGCCTCAGCCTGAAGGCACTCGGCTCTAGCTCTGTGGGTCATCAGACCTAACTCCCCCAGTTTAGTGCCTGAAGTCACCGCAGTCTGCATGCAAGCCTCCGTGGACCGACCGGAAGCCCACTGTTCTGGCTGCTGCTCCGGGTCTTGATTCTTGCTGCTGCGACACCATTGTCATTCTTCCAGTGTTACAGCTTTCTGCCCCTGGGTCAAGGAGGGTCACTGTCCAGGGATCTCAGGCCTCAAAGGACGCACTCCATCTCTGCTCTTCTTTGATAGTAGTGTGACCCCCCCATTCCCGCTTTCCTTTTATTTATGACAGAGTCCCAAGTTTTTGCAGCCGTCATTTGTCCTGCTCAGCGATTACTTACAAATGAATCATGTCATTCTCCCTGCATCATCCTCCACCTTCTGTTACCCAGACCCATCAGGAAAAGAATCGTTTGGTGGGATTTACAAAGATCAAGTCTAGAAAAGACTTATTAATTCACTACACCACAGTCATAGGATCAAGATTTAGTCAAGACTAGGAGCTCTGGTAGCGTAGTGGTTACGAATCGGGCTGCGAACCACAAGGTCCGCAGTTCGAAACTACCAGCTGCTCCGCGGGAGAAAGATGAGGCGATCTGCTCCCGTAAAGATTTACAGCCTCGGAAACCCTGTTCAGGGTCGCTATGGGTCGGAACTGACTCGACGGCACTTAACAACAACAACAACAACAACAAGAAATGTCTGGCAATCTATTTCCAATACTTGTTGTTGTTAAGTGCCATCGAGTCGGTTCCGACCCATAGCGACCCTGTACAGGGTTTCCGAGGGTGTAAATCTTTACGGGAGTAGAAAGCCTCATCTTTCTCCCGCGGAGCGGCTGGTAGTTTCGAACCGCTGATCTTAAGGTTCGCAGCCCGATTCGTTTCCAATACTTAGCCAATAAAAACCGTTTAGATCACAATGAAACATTATCCAGTACTGTTGGAAGATGAGCCCCCTTGGTCGGAAGGCCCTCAAATTGCACAGTGGCCGCCACCATGAACTCAAGCTGGCCACTGTGAGGGCAGTGCAGGACTGGGCAGTGTTCCATTTGTCTCTGTCAGGCTCACCATGAGTAGGACTGACTTAATTAGAACAGTAGCAGCATTCTCGGCAATGGTCTCTGGAATGAACGTAAAAGAAACCCCTTACATCCTGTCTCAGACCCGGGCAAGTGGGATGAAGACCCCAGATGTTAAATGTTCTTCTTACAGGACTTTCAGAAGGATGATGGATACTTTAGCCCTTTTATTTTATACAGTAACAGACTTAAAAGGATCCCTGGTGGTATAGTGCTCAGCAACAGATCAGAAAGGTCTAAGTTCGAACCTACGAGCTGCTTCTTGAGAGAACGATGTGGCCATCGGCTCCCATAAAGACACCAACCTTGGAAATGCCATGAGGTAGTTCTGCTCTGTCCTATGGGGTCAGTAAGAGTCGGAATCAGTTTGACAGCAGTGGCTTTAAGGTTTATTGTGGTGCCTATGCCAGACTACAAAGCTGTTTGAACTGCAAGGTCGGCAGTTCAAGCTCACCAGCTGCTCCTCGGAAACCCTATACAGGGTCACTACAGGTTGGAACCGACTCCATGGCACTTAACAACAACAACAACAACAAGCTACATATACCAGACACTGCAGTCCAGTGATTACAAAGTGATCCTTCTATTATTCACCCTGTAAGTCACCACTGTCTTCGCTGGTGTGGCGCTGTGGGCTAATGCTCTGGATTGCAAACTTGATTTGAACCTCAAGGTCAGCGGTCAAGGTCATCATTCACTCCTCAGAAATCCCATCCAGGGTCGCTATGAGTCGGAAGCAACTTAACGGCACTGAACACCAACTACTGTCACTTTGGGATAAGCATGTCCTTGCTTTTATAACAGCTTTGCCCCCATATGAAAGTCTCTGGGTAACATAAACTGTCTGTGCTCTCTATATACTACCTGGAAGGTAGCAGTTTAAACCCACCCAGCAGTGCCACGGAAGACAAGCCTGGCGATTTGCTTCTAAAGGGCCACGGCCTTGAAAACCCAATGGAGTAACTCTATTCTGTACAACTAGGGTCACCATGAATCAGTTTGGCAGTGATAGTTTTATTTTTTTCTGAGCATCCATAAGCAATATGGAGGAGGTCTGGTGTGGCGCTGTGGGCTAATGCATCAGACTGAAAATTCATGCGAACTGCAAGGTCAATGGTTCAAGCTTACCAGCTACTCCTTGGAAACCCTATACAGGATCGCTCTGGGTTGGAATCGACTTGACAGCACTTAACAACAACAACAAAGCAATATGGACTCCTGATGTGGCACTATAGGATAAGCACTAGACTGCTAACTTCAAGGTTGGTGGTTCAAGTCCACCAGCTGCTTCTTGGGAACCCTATATAGGGTTGCTAGGAATCGGGACTGACTCAGCAGCACTTAACAACAACAGCACGTAATAGAGAGGATCCTAATGTGGCACTGTAGGGTAAGCACTGGATTGCTAGCCTCAAGGTCAGCAGGCCAAACCCACCAGCTCCTCCTCGGGAGAAAAACGAGGCTGTTGTTGTAAAGATTTGCAATCTCGGAATCCCTCTACTTGGTTGATATGAGTCAGAATTAACTTTGATGGCAGTGGGTTTAGTTTTGAGTTTGGAAGTAATGCAAATGGAGCAAGGGGAGCCCTGGTGACGTTTAAGGGCTTGGGTGCTCAGGAAAAAGCTAGTTGTTGGAATCCACCAGCCACTTTGCAGAAGGATGGGGTAGTCTGCCTCTGTACAGATAAGTCTTGGGAGCCCTATGGGGAAGTTCTCTTCATTCTTACAGGGTCGCTATGAGTTGGATGAACTCAAAGGCAATGACTAAGCAATGTAGTTTCATTTTGCCTCTTTACCCTTCGAACATTATGTAAATGGAACCAGGATAGCTGCTTGCCATCAACAGCCCATCTGTGAATTCCATCCATGTCACCGCGAGGCAGTACCTCATCCATTGGCATTGCTGTATTGGGTTCTGTTGTATGGATACCTCACCACCTCTCATTTCACTTTTAATGCATGGAGTTGGAGGCATCCTGCTCAGTGATGTGACCGAAAGCTTGCTCTGGCCATGTTTCCTGGTACACGGGAAGCCTGGTTTCTCTAAGGACTACACCTGAGGTTTGTGTATACTCACACACATTGTCCTCTCAGGTAGGCCTGGCACCTTTTCCTTACTTTCTCAGTTAAGTTTAGTAACTATTGGAGGACCTGCTGTCCTCCTCCTCATCTTATCACAATCTCTCCAAAAGGAACATTATAAAGACAAAATAAAAGGAGAAAGAGAAAAGAGACATCTAGGCCACAATCTCCAATTGCCCCCAGCCTTTCTCTGGCCTGCTAGGCGGGCTGGTTAGAGACAAAAGAGGACTGGAATGAAGCGGATCCCTGCCTTTGATGCCTATCTGGCATCCCTCAGGCTGCCTGAGCCCTCAGCAGCAACACAGGCTGGAAGCAGAGCAAAGCCAGAGCAGGACAGATAAATGTTTTCAACTACAGAGATCTCCTCAGATCTCTGAGTTGTGTCTTACTATTTCACCCCCAATGAAAATACCTTTAGACTTCTTTAGAATCTTGCAGATGAGTTTTAATGCCTTTAGGAAGGAAAAAGATAAATCATTCTAAAAATATGAAAAGTAAATGCAGATGATTAAGAATTAGAGAAATATGTACACACATGCACACAAATATATATATTGTTGCTGTTCAGTGCTATAGAGTCAGTTCCAATTCATAGTGACCCCTGCATAGGGTTTCCTACAAGAGGCTGGTGGGTTTGAATGTTATAGCTAGCAGTCCAGTGCTTATCCTCCAGTGCTATACCAGGACTCCATATATATTTTTATACAGGGGCACCATGAGTTTGAACAGACTTGACAGTACTTAACAACAACCTATATATATATATAGTCATTGAGTCAGTTTCCACCCCTGGCAACCCCATGTGTGTTGGAGTAGAACTTCGCTCTGCAGGGTTTTCAGTAGCTGATAGTTCAGAACTAGATCACCAGGTCTTTTTTCCAAGGCACTTCTGGGTGCACTTAAACTTCCAGCCTGTTGGTTAGTGCCTGAGCATTTAATTGTTGGTCCCACCTAGGGACACTACCTCTGTGTGTGTGTGTTTGTGTGTGTGTGTGTATACATGCGTTGCCGGGGAGTTTTTGGAATGTGCATGTGGACAACATATTAGATAATAGGAACAAGTGTACTTGTCATGATGTAAGAATGTTGTTGTTCTTAGGAGATGCGTGTTGAAGAACTCAGGTATAATGTATCCTGGCGTCTGCAACTTACTTTCAAATAATTCCTCAAAATGAATAATCATGACCTGTATGTGTTTGTATATTACATATATGCGTATGCACTTAGAGAGAGAAAGAATGCAGATATGTAAGAGAAACACTGGACTGCTAATCACAAGTTTGGTGGTTCCAGCCCACCAGCGGCTCTGCAGGAGAAAGATGAAACTTTCTGCACCCACAAAGATTTACAGGGTCGCTGTGAGTCAGACCAGACTCAGTGACACTTAACAACTATCTGGGTGAAGGTCCACAAACAAATCGTTCTTAAGAACATAAAAAAGACATTTTTTTTTGAACGCCCGTATGGGAGTTCACTGTACTCTACCTGAAGTTTCTTTGTCAACTTTGAATTTTATTAAAAGGTTAAAAGCTACCTTCGAATCATTCTACCCAAAAGTAATCACTGTGTATGTCTGATGAACCTCCTGTAAGAAGTCTTTAAGAATTCACACACAGGCAAACACATATCAGCAGTTTTGCATACATGGGTTTGTACTCGGCTGGTTGTCATGTAACAGTATTCTTTTTTTTAATAATACCTACTTTCTCTCTCTCCACATACATGTCAAGACTATGCATGTCATGCTTAAAGGATGCTCACCATCCCTTGAAGTAAATACTCTTTAGTTTATTTCATCAGTCCCTTACTATTGGAGTATTTAATCATTGCCATTTTTCTTACTATTACAAACAGTACTACCATGAACATCATTGTGCATAGATCTTTGCTTACAACTCTGTGAAAATTGTTCAGTGTTAACAAATATGGTTTCCCTTAAGCTTTAAAACTTTTTAATAATTTTTTTTTATTGTGTATGTTCTTAAGAACGATTTGTTTGTGGACCTTTACTTTTGCCTGAGGTGAGTTCGTTTATATAATTTCCTTCATGTGTGATTTTTACAAGACCCTATTATTTTATCCATATTTTAAAGATGAGGAAAGTGAGGTTTACAAAGATTAATGGCTTATCTTAAAGACTAATTTATCTAGTTCCAGAAGTCTAGGGTTCTTGAAAAATTCCGGTCTGGGACCAGAACTAGGTACACCTATAAATTCCTTCCAATTATTCAGCTCCCCCAAAGGAAAGTAAGGAGTTCTGGTGTGGCACTGTGGGTTAATTCGCTGGACTGCAAGGTTGGTTTGAACCACAAGATCAGTGCTTCAAGCTCACCACCCACTCCTCAGAAACCCTATAGAGGGTCGCTATGAGTCAAAACCCGCTCCAGGGCAGTTAACAAGTCAATTGCCCCAGTTGGGAGTTGAAGTTGGCAGCTTCTGCTGGAGTTCTGCTGCCCCCTGGTGGCAATATTGTAGTATTGCTTCATGGCCTGTCCTTTAAACCCACTGTCCTTGAGTCCATAGAACTCTCCTCAATAGGACTCAACAGGACAGAAAAGAACTGCTCTCTAGGATTTCCAAGGCTGTAATTCTTTATGGGAGTTGTTAGTGTTACTGTTGTTATGTGCTGTTGAGTCAGTTCAGACTCATAGTGACCCTATGTAGGGTTTCCAAGGAACGGCTGGTGGATTTGAACCGCCAACCTTGAGACTCAAACTGACCTTGAGGTCCAGCACATTATCCTGTAGTGCCACACCAGGACTCATTTATGGGAGTAGACAGCCTCATGCTTCTTGAAGCATGACTAATGGATTTGAACCACCAACCTTGCAGTTAACAGCCTAATGCTGAAACCATTGTACCACCAGGGACTCCTTGTTATTGAGTTGGTTCTGACTTAGAGGGTTTCCAAGGAGCAGCTAGTAAGTTTGAACCAACGAACTTGCAGGTCATTGCTTAGCCTACAGGCTACACCAGACTTCCAGTGGTCAGTCCCTAGGCAGGGATCAATTCTCATTAAATGCACATCCTTCAGTAATAGAACTAGTAACAAGAACAGCCATGCAACAGTTATTATTCCAGTATTTCCAATGGCTGGTGCTCTAGGATAAAGCACTGGGCCGCAAGGTCAGCTCGAACCACGGGGTTGGCAGTTCAAACCCAGCAGCCGCTCCTCGGAAACCATATACAGACTTGCTATGAGTTGGAACCGACTCGATGGCACTTAATCACAACAACCTCCATCTATAGCGAGTCAGTCTTGGTTATAAAGAGCAGTATCTTCTGAGTCAGACAGAGCAGGTTTCAAATCCCACCTGTTCTACTTTCTAGCTCTTCATCCTGCATCAAACCTCTTTTCTTTTGTGAGCCTTGGTTTTCTCATCCACACAATGGGCACAGCAAGGCTACATGCTACATAAGATTGATTAGGGTAAACTATGGCCCAGGGTAAGTTCTCAAAATTGTTAGTGAATGATTTAGCAATACTTCCTATGAGGCTGTTTCTTGGTGATTGGGGTTGTGGTCAAGGTTCAATGGAGGGGAATGAGCTGAAGGAAATGTTCTTCTTGAATTTTCCCATCACAAGCCCTCACTCAATCTAGGCTAAGCAGCGTGTATATCAGGGACTCATGTGTAAGCTGCCACTTATCCCTAGAGATGAAGGAATTCCCATAAAACCTTAGGCCTCCAAACAAACATCTTCCCACACTCAGCACATGCCATTCCCACAATCTTGGGTCTCTCCAAGGAATCGAGTGGTTGGAGGGGAAAGGTAGAGTGAGTCCTCTTGTGGTGGGACACTTTGCAGGATGTGCCATGCTAGATTCTTAGCTGGGAAAACAAGTCTTAGTAATGGAGAACGAAACCAAGTCTGTTGACCCAGTTTTGCAGACTCATCTTTGGGTGCCATTGGTAATTAGAGTTTGTCTACACCTCATCAAGTCACAGAGAGACCTGGGGAGGAAGGCTGACACCACCCCCCCCCCAACTAAACAGTGATGGGGTTTCGATCAAGCCCTCTTGCTTCTTCAAGTCCTACATTTCCCATCTAAAAAGTAGTGATCCATGCGTTACATCATTGTTGTTTCAAAGATTAATTTAGAAAATGTCTTTGCCCAGTGCTGCCACATCTAGTGTTCTAGGTACTTAAAGCTGTGTGACAATCTGTCTTTAGATTTCATGCAACACAGTGACAAAAATGACTTTGCTTACAGATCTGCAATCTGGGCATGGTGTGGTAAGGACCACTTCTTTGTGCCCCACTCAGCATCAGCTGGGGCGGATGTGGGGCTGGGGACTGAGGCCATTCAGAAATCTGGTAGTTGACACAGATTCTCTGACCCCTTCACTGAAGCCATAAGCCAGAACATCGGTATGTGGTTACTCTCCGTGATTTACGCTTCCTCACAATATGGCAACCGGGTTCTAAGGGTGAATGTCCCAAAATAGAAAGAGAACCAATTGTAAGCTGTATCAACTCTTAAGAAGTAGTCAGAACCAGGCAACATTACTTCTGCCACGTCCCATTCACAATGGCCACCTCACTTTCAAAGGAAGAGAAATTGTCTCTACCTCTGGATGGGGGGTGACCAGGTTCTGGATGAGCTTGTGGAACCAGAAATACAGTCATTTTCAGAAAGTACAAATTTGTGCACCTCGTGCTGAGGAAATAGAAAATCTAAGTCAGCCTATCTGAGCCTTATGTGTGTTCTCTAATCTGTTGTTGTTGATAAATATCATCAGGTCAGTTTCAACTCATAGCTACCCTGTATAAGTTTTCTGAGGAGCAGCTGGTAGGTTTGAACTGCTGACTTTGCTGTTCAAACCAACCTTACAGTCCGGTGTTGATCCTACAGCGCCACACCAGGACTCCATTTTCTAACATATAAGATAGAAATGAACAACATCTATTTCAAGAAAAAGTTAGGAAAACTGCAAATAGCCTATATGAAAAGTTCTTGGTATGTATGTAGTAGGTGCTCAATAAATGGGTGATTATCATAGTACAAGTTTCCTGGTGTGGCGCTAGAGGATAAATCCTGGACTGTGAACCTCAAGGACAGTGGTCCTCAGAAACCCTGTACAGGATCACTGTTAAGTTGGAATCGACTCGATGGCACACGGCACACGACAACTGTGACATCATGGCACCTAGCATTTGTTGGACTTTTGCCAGCAACCAGACACCATCTTCTAAGAACATCATTGTATTTCATCTCATTTAACCCTCACTGCAATTCTATAAAGTAGATTGTACAGTGAAGGCGTGAAAGCCAAAACTCAATAGACTGCCTTGCTTTTCCAACTCTCACAAGTTTTCCACCTTCCTTGGGGGACAATCTGACCTGTTTTCTATCGCACTCTATTAGTAGAAAATATCTGAGTTGTCTTTCTCTGACAGGTTTCCACCCTGCACACGTTCTGACTTTCAATACTGTTATCCCTATTGTGTTAAGTGGGGAGATTTGAACCCTCATTTTCTAATCCTACGAAGCCCTAAAAATGAAGATCTGATGAATGATGATGACTTGCTTCAAAGGGTCATGGGTAGAGGACAGAACTAGGTGGAAGTTAAAGAAGGCACAGAGGAGAAAGAACTTTTTCTGTCACAGCTACGAGAATCAAAGATGCTCTTTCCTGATAACCACTGAGGTCCCCGTCAATGCAAGCATTCCAGCATTTATTGTGAACAGTGTAAAATTATCATGTGATTTTGTTGAAGTGAAACTTGTATT
This sequence comes from Chrysochloris asiatica, assembly GCF_000296735.1. Lineage (NCBI taxonomy): Eukaryota > Metazoa > Chordata > Mammalia > Afrosoricida > Chrysochloridae > Chrysochloris > Chrysochloris asiatica. The sequence continues at coordinate 14,115,397 of NW_006408596.1, forward strand.
AGATGAGAGGCTCTGCCCAAGGCTGATCTTTGAGGATTTTTTTTGTGTGTGTGAAGAAGGTGAGGATCCAAGAGGAAGAACTTGTCTCTCCATTTCTGGCTTTCAGCTGAGCTTAGATGCAGGGAATTGGAAACGGGGCCACATTTGTGTGACTCTGGGTAGCAAGCTTGCAGTTGTCTACCAGCTCCTGGTGACTTACTGAAATTCATCTGGTGACATACTGAAATTTATTTCCTTGATAAGAACTACTCAGCTTCTATTTATGAAGTTTGTTTTGTTCTGAAACAAACAAATGCATGTGGAAGGAGGGCATATGATTTCTGTGATTTACAGAATTGTTGGTTGTCAGTGAATTCATCCAGAGTCGTGGAGACTTCATCTAGAACAAAATGCTATCCAGTTCTGCACCGTCTTCATGATTGCTGATACATTTGAGTCCACTGATTCGGCTATTACGTTATTCCATTCCATGGAGGATTTGTCTCACTTTCATGGTCCTGTTACTTTACCAAACACGACGTCCCTTTCTAGCCATTGGTGATTTCTCATCATCTGATTAGGCTTCCTGAACAACTTCTTCAGAGCACTTGGAAAGATGACACAACAGATGAAATAATTAGTCGGACAAATACTTGTTTACCATCTCCTTTCTGAATTAGAAGGAAGCCGTCCAAGGTCTGGGACTATGTTAGTTACACTGCCTTGTTTCTAGGTCACATAATACGTGCTCAGCAAACACCTACTGAATAAAGAGAAATGGCAACTGAATGGAAGAGAGTAGCAAGCAACTGACCATCTCTGGACCCTTCGAACTCTGCCTGGTCATATGGCAATGTGAGAACTTGTCCAGTTGGCTGGGAGTGGGGAGTAGTAGCTGCCCCACCCTTGGTAGAAGGTGCCCATGGTGCCCTACCATCTCTTGGGTGGGTGAATGCATGAAAGGCTGGTCATCTCTACGATGGAATCTAAGTAAGCCTGCTACCAACCCTTCATGGTCCCTGCCCATTTGCCCCTCCAAGAAGCTGTAGAATCAGCATTGGACTGCTAACCAAAAGGTTGATGGTTCAGGCTCACGAGCTTTCCTCAGAAACCCTCTGCAGGGTTACTATGAGACAGAACTGACTCGATGGCTCTTAACAACCACAACAGCAACAACTTTTAGTTTTGTTTTCTTGTGTCAGTGGTATAGGCTTATTCTAAAGATGCAAAGACAAAAGTGTTTATAGAAGAAAGTGAGAGTTTCCTTTAGCCTCTATCCCATAATCTCACTCCCCAGAGGAGCCCACCAGCAAGCAGTTTCATGAATACTCGTCCTTATCTTTTGCAAGTCTTTTTTTTTCCTTTGCTTAAAGAAAACAGTAGACAATGCTAACGCTTTTTTCTTGCAATTTAGCTTTACCAAATGTCAGACTATATCGTGGACATATTTCCACGACAGAACTTTAAAACCTTTGTTGAGTGTTCCACATATGTCAGTCCTTTATTTGGAGTCCTGGTGTGGTGCTGTGGGTTAATGCACTGACCTGAAAGGTCAGTTTGGACCACAAGGTCGGCGGTTGAAGTTCACCAGCTGCTCCTTGGAAGCCCTGTACAGGGTTCCTTTGAGTCGGAACCGAGTCCACGGCACTTAAAAGCAATAATCCTATTTTAGCAAATCCCCAACTGATGGACACAGAAGTTATTTCCAAATAATCCTGTCACATCCATCCTTGTGTGTGTGTGGGTGTTGTTGTTAAGTGCTGATGAATTGGTTCTGACTCAATGCAACCCTGTGTAGGGTTTTTGAGGCTTTAAATCTTTGTGGGAGCAGAAAGTCTTGAAATGCAGTCCAGTGCTTATCCTCTACAGCTGCCTTCTGAAGGTTGGATGACTAGAAATACAGGGCCTGTAATTTCAGACAAGCTTACTATGTCACAAACAATGCACCTGTCCTCTAGAAATTCTCCGTCAGCTGGTAGGTAAGAATCTGAGTTCTCCCATTGGCTGCCCTTTGATAGTATTATTTGTAGTTGCCTTTGTTTCCTTCTGCTGCTCTCACAGAATTACCCACAAGGGGGCAGCTTTAAAGAACAGAATTTTACTTTCTCACAGTTCTGGAAGCTAAAATCCACATCAGGGTATTGATTGGACTTTTCACGTCCTTCCTTGTTACTTGTTGCTAAGTGTTGTTCAGTCTGTCCTGACTCAGCAGCCTTGTGTAGGGATTCTGAGGCTTTAAATCTTCATGGGAACAGAAAGGATCATCTTTCTCCCATGGAGTGGCTGACGCGCTCAAACCGTGGACCATGTGGTTCAAAGCTCAGTAATTATCATATTGAAGGCCTGTTACTAGCACTGGGCATTCCTTGATTCTCTAACTATCTTTGGCCAAGATTCTTTTCTACCAGGTATGTGCGCTGCTGTGTCTAATCTGCTCTTTGTTATGTAACACAGACTAAAGAGGTTTAAGACCTACCTTACATAGACAGAGGAGCCCTGGTGTGGCGCTGTGGGCTAATACGCCAGACTGCAAAGTTGTTTGAACTGCAAGGTCGGTGGTTCAAGCTCACCAGCAGCTCCTTGGAAACCCTATACAAGGTCACTATGGGTTGGGATCGACTTGATGGCACTTCACAACGACAATGCACTGGTTTAAGGAGCCCTGGTAACACATTGCATTCTGAGCTAAGCTGCTAACCACAAGGTCAGTATTTTGAATCTTTCAGTCACTCCGTGGGAGAAAGATGAGGCTTTCTGTTCCCGTAAAGATTTATAGCCTCGGAAACCCTAGGGTCGCTGTGAGTCAGACTGACTTGATGACACACCACCACCACCACACTGATGTGGTCTCTGTAACAAAACAAGAGAGACCCTATTTCCAAGTGGTGTTGCAGCCACAGGTATGCTGTTGTTATCGTCGAGTCAGTTCCAACTCAGAGCACAGTGGAGACAAACGTCACACCATCCTCACAATTGTTAGATCTGAGCCCATTATTGCAGCCACTCTGCCAGGCCGTCTCGTTGAGAGTCTTCCTCTTTGTTGCAGAGTGTCCACTTCAAAGCATGATGTCCTTTTCCAGGGACTGGTCCCTCCCAATAACAGGTCCAAAGTAGATGAAGTGACGTCTCGCCATCCTGGCTTGTAAGGAGCATTCTGGCTGCTCTTCTTCCAAGACACATTTGTTTGTTCTTGCAGTAGCCCATGTTTTTTTTTTTTGTTGTTGTTGTTGTTCTGATTCATAGTGATCCCATAGAGTGTTTCAGAGGTGCGGCTGGTGGGTTTGAACTACCAACCTTATGGTTGGTAGTCCACAGCGGTTGGAAATTCCAACACACATTTTATGGGGGACACAGTTCAATCCACACCAGTAGCAGACACTCACTATTGGTGTCTCACCCATGACCTGTAGGCACTCACTGTTCTGTGCCCACCCAAGGGCATTCAAAAGCATGCTCAGTCTGAGCCAGCTTTATGGCAAGTGGTCCAACTTGGTTTCAACTCATGGCCAATCTGGTGTCAGAGATAACTCCACCTGGAGTCCCCTCATCCAAAGTATTCTGAAGAAAATCTCAGTAAACGTTATCTACTCCTACAGCTAGGAGCTCTGGTTAAGAACTTAGCTAATAAAAGGTTGGTGGTTTGATCCCACCTAGGCATTCTGTTCTGCTGGAGAAAAGACCTGGAGATTATAACCAAGGAAACACTTTGGGGCAGTTCTACTCTCCCACAGAGTCATTATGAGTCAGAATCAACTTCATAGCACCCAACAACAACAACACTACCACCACTGCCACAAGCATTACTACTATTACTGTTAATGGAGACTTTCCCCTAGCAGCTGGAAGAGAAGGGAGAAACTGGGGTGATGCTCAGCTACCTTTCCTGAGATACCTGAAAGTGTGTGAGAAAAAGAAAATCATCTCCAGAGGCAGCCACAGTTAATGTCATGTGACCCATGACCTCGAGTGATTACTGAGGGTCTGACATCTGTCACTTCCTTCCTCACCCAAAGCTTTGGTGTTGCACACTAAGTCTTCCTGGCTCTTCTCAGGGGGTGAAGACACCAGCAGGCCAATGAATCCTGACTCTGAGCCATCCATTGCAGGAACCCAGAACTTCGATGTGGAAGGCTTTGTGTTCGCCTCTGCTCTCTCTCTTTCCCCTGACGTGGAAACTTTTTGCTTCGCTCCTGTTCTGACAGTGGGTGTAATTATTGCCAGGGGACCAGCAATTAACCTTCCACAGAGTAACCAGGAAACTTTCTCTGGCTGAGTGTCCCGGGAAGGAGGAGGCGGCTTGTTGAGTTCCAGCGGAAGTTCCTGGACTCTTGGGCAAGGCGGTGGCAGGCAGGCAACTTTAGGGCCATGGAAGGGTCAGTACTCTCACTGGACTCATCAGAATTGGTGTGTGAGGATATCACTGAGTTTTGCTATGAAGGACAATAATATCTCCCATCTGCATTCGGACATGGTACTTCTGGGATACTGGGATCAGCAGCACCTTGCTACTTTTCTGGAAGTCAGTTCTTTACTCAGTAACAACCCCTGCTACATAGCAACCACACACATGTTTTGTTTAACTTTTATTGGAGTGTAACATATCTGGAGTCCTGGTGTGGCACTGCAGGTCTGGACTGTTAACCACAAGGTCGGTGGTTCAAATACACCAGTTACTCCTCAGAAACTCTATTCAGGGTCTCTGTGAGTTGGAACTGACTCAGTGGCACTTAACAACAACAAACTCAAATCAGTTGTCGTTGAGGCAGCTCCAACTCATGGCCACCCCATGTGTGTCAGAGGAGAACTATGCTCAGCAGAGTTTTCAAGGCTGAGACCTTTCAGAAGCAGATCGCCAGGCCTTTCTTCTGAGGTACCTCTGGTGGACTGCAACCTTTCTGCCAGCAGCTGAACAGTTTACACCACCCAGGGACCCTCTCTAATAAAGTGAACCAATAGTAACTTTACAGCTTGAAGTCTTTTTCACATGTCCCAGTGGTCTTCTTCTTGCCCCTTCCCAGAAAATTCCCTCCCGACAAAGGGGACCTGTATTCTGACCTCTGTCATCATGAATTAGTTTGCCTGCTCTTGGTTATTATTACTATTATTTTATCGTGAATTGAGTGATAGTTTACAGGGGAGAACTTCGGTTTTGCACTCAACCAATCATATTTTGTTTCATTGCAATGATTACAGCCCCCTCCATGTACCATTGGTTACCTTTACAGTTGTGACAGTCTCAGTTATTCATGATAACAGTTACTCAGTATTAAATCATAACAATCTTATCCCCATCTCCTTTCAGCAGACCCGTCTAGACAAGATGAAAAGTATTCAGTGGGGATTCTACTTTCACCCTTCACTCTGAAATTGAACTCCCTCTTGGAAACTTGTAAGCCAGTCACTTCATGCCTTTATAGTCCCCCACACACACCATTTTAAGTAGCCAATGTCTAAGTTGCCCATCCCTATCAACCCTGTATACCGAGGGGATAGGCCTGATCTTTAATGTGAAGACTCCTCCCCTCTCCATTGGTGTAATTTGCCTATTCTTGACTTTAATGTAAATAAAACCACATGGGATGTTTTGATTTCTATTTGGCTTCTTTCTGTAACATCAGACCTATGAAGTAATCCATATTGTTGCACATATGGCTTATTCTTATGCATGGATGTATAGTATTCCATCACATGCACATATCACAGTGGATTGATTTTTTCTGTTCTTGATGGATGGTACAGTAGTTAAGGTCTCAGCAGTTTGGACCCACCAGCTGTTCTGTGGGAGAAAGATGTAACAATCTACTTTCATAAAGATTATAGTCTCAGAAACCCTATGGGGCAGTTTTCCTCTGTCTTCTCTATCCAGACGGTCGCTTTGAATCAGTTAAGGACTTGATGGCAATGTTGTTTTTTTATTTGCTTGTGATGGATATTTCTGTTATATTCAGTTAGGCATTATAACCAATAAATCTGCCATAACTATTCTTTAGTACATATTGGTGTACATAAACACTCATTTTTTTTGAAGCCTGTGTATCCAAGAAGAGGATTTAAGCTAACCAAAATATCAACAGTTTGAACCCACCAGCCGCTCTATAGTAAAAAGATGTAGAAGTGTATTCCCATAAAGACTCCAGCCTTGGAAACCCTATGGGGGCAGTTCTGCTCTGCCTTATAGGACCACTGTGAGGTGGAATCAGCTAGATGACAAGGGGTTTGGGCTCTTGAGTACCTGATTTTATACTTCCAACAGCGCCAGTTCTCGGTCGTGGAAGCACACATCTATTCAACTTTATTAGCTCTTGCCAAGCAGGTTTCTAATCTGATTGCCCCAATTTACATTCCCAAAAACTAGGTATGAGAGTCCCAGATGATCTACAATCTCATTTTATACATATACATGAAGAATCAAATCAGCAATGAAATGCACTTTGCATATATACTTGCACACATATCTATGCACTTAGATGCATGTATCTATGTATATGTATGAAGTTACATGATCGGTCTTATTCATGTGAAACAAGACAGTCATGTGTTGATTGAAAGAAGTTAGTGTTTTCTTCAAGAAGTCTACAGGATGTCTCAGTGGCCTTTATACAGCAAATGTGGATGCTGTCACTGTTAAGTGCCAGTGAGTGAGTTCTGACTCATAGCAACCCTGTATAGGGTTTCTGAGGAGCGTCTGGTGGGTTTGAACCTCTGACCTTATGGTTAGCAGTCCATTGCTTGTTCTACTTCTCTAGACCAGGACTCCACATGTCAGTGAATCACTGCCAACTTTCATGACCTCCAAACCTGCTTCAAAGGAGTCTTGGTGTGGTGTTGTGGGCTAATGCGTCAGACTGCAAAGTCGTTTGAATTGCAAGGTTGGTGGTTCAAGCTCACCACCTTCTCCTTGGAAACCCTATGCAGGGTTGCTGTGGGTCAGAATTGACTTGATGGCACTTAACAACAACAACAAAACCTATTTCAAAAGGGGCAGTATGCAGTGTACTTGTGTCAGCTTCAAGAGCTGGTGGTCTTGGAGCTGAAAACCTGTTTCCCACTTACTGTTATGGTTGTTAGATACTGTTGAGGCAAAGAAAAAAAAAAAGGCTATTGGAAAGCTTTTGGATAACAGCGAAACATTGGCCGATACTGTTCTGGAAGACAAGACCCTCAGGTTGGAAGTCATGCAAACTATGACTGAAGGAAGAGCTGCCTCCTCAAAGCAGAGTCAGCTTCAGTGATGTGGAGAGAGGAAAGCGTTCAGGACTTTCATTTGCTGATGGAGCGTGATTCACAATGAGAAGAAATAGCTACAAATATCCATTAATCATCAGAATGTGGCTGTGTGAAGTGTGAGTCAAGGACATTGGAAGTTATAAAAAATGAAACGGAATGCTTGTAGATGGATATCCTAGGCATTAGTGAGCCGACACAGACTGATATTGACCATATTTTTCAGTCAGACAATCGTATGGTTTATTACACTGGCAACAACAAATTGAAGAATGGCGTCACATTCATCATCAAAAGGACCATTTCAAGATCCATCTTGAAGTATGATGCTGTCTGTGATAGGATAAGATCCATATGCCTACAAGGAAGACCAGTTAATGTGACGATTGTCCACATTTATAGATCTCATGTATTGGTCTGGCGTTTGGGGTCTTCCTGTCTGCTCTTTAGTAAAATGGGCATAGTAACACTTATCTCTTAGGACTTTTGTGAATATTAGACAAGATATTATGTGTAAGGCACATAACTTTTTCAGAAGCTATGCTGAATGATTACTATAGTCATGTCATCTGATTTGCCCTGTGCTTACTTTCTGATTTGGGTTGCTCTTTGGGAAATGGACTGGGGTGGGATTCAGGGAGGGACGTTGAGGGTTCTAGTGTAGGCATGGAGGGTACAAGGTGATTTAACTCTTACCACTTACTATTAGGAGTCCTGGTGTGGTACTGTGGGTTAATGCGCCAGACTGCAAAGCCATTTGAACTGCAATGTCGGTGGTTCAGGCTCACCAGCTGCTCCTTGGAAACCCTATACAGGGTCGCTATGGGTCAGAATTGACTCAACAGCACTTAACAACTTACTATTAGGCCCGCTGGTGTGGCGTTGTGGGTTAATGCACCAGACTGCAAAGCCATTTGAACTGCAAGGTTGGCAGTTCAAGCTTACCACCTGCCCCTTGGAAACACTATACAGGGTCGCTATGGGTCGGAATCAACTTGATGGCACTTAACAATAACAACAACAACTTACTATTAGGGAGTCCTGGAGTGGCACTGTGGGTTATTGCGCCAGACTGCAAAGCTGTTTGAGCTTCAATGTCGGCAGTCCAAGCTCACCAGCTGCTCCTCGGAAACCCTATACAGGGTCTCTATGGGTTGGAACCGAGTTGACGGCACTTCACAACAACAACTTACAATTAAACTGACTCCAATTCATGGTGACCGTGTGTGTTACAGTAGAACTATGAACCACAGGGTGTGTGTGCGCGTGCGTGCGTGTGTTTTTTTATTGTTTAATTGTGATTTGAGTGAAAGTATAAGGAGTAAATTGATTTTCCAGTAAACACTTTGCTCACATTTTGATTTGTGACACTGGTTGCAATCACCACGATGTAACAACACTCTTCCTGTTTCCTCCATGTTTCCGGTTTCCATTTGTCCTTCTTTTCCATCCCTTTCCACCTTCTGAACTTTGTCTCCAGGAAAATTCTGCCCTTTGGATCTTGTATGGTTGGTTGTTCTAAGGAGAACGTACCCCCTTGGTGTTACTGTTCACCTTTTGTTGTTGTTGTTAAGTGCCGTCGAGTCAGCTCTGACTCATATATAGGGTTTCTGTGGAGCAACTGGTAGGTTTGAACTGCTTACCCTGTGGTTTGAAGCCCAATGCTGAGCCCACAGCGCCACACCAGGAGTTCATTCACGTTCTAGACCTGCCTGTTGTTTAGCTGAATGTGGAGCCACTGGGGTGGGTTCATTCTAGGCTTAAAGAGTGTCTAAGAGCCATAGTCTTGTGGGGTCTACCAGTCTCTATATGGCCAGTAAGATTTTTAGTTTTTAAAATGATTTTTACTTTTGTTCCACATTTCTTCCCACTCTATCCAGCACCTATCGTTGTGATCCCTCTGAGAATGTTCAGCAGGGACAGCCGGGCACCATCTAATTCTTATGGTCTCAGAGCCATTAGGGCCGGGGTTCACATAGTCCATGCATCGTTTTGAACAATTATTTCCTTGCATCTTTGATTTTCTTCACTCTTCTTGGCTCCAGATGAGGAGAGACCAATAGTTGTACCTTAGATGGCCGTTCATAAGCTTTTAAGACCCCAGCTACTACCCCCAAAGTAGGGTGTAGAGCATTTCCCCAACCCTATGCCCCTGAGCCCCAGGCCCAGTGACTCATTGCCTCAAGGTGGTTTTTTATAGCTAAGGAGTTTACATAACTTAACCCCTAGTATTCTCATGGCTACATTTGCAGCACACAGAAATAAATGCATACATAGAAATATCCTCTGGTAAGACATATATTCATGGGTGTAGAGCCTCCATAGGAGTCCTGGTGTGGTGCAGGGGGATAAGCACTGGACTGCTATCTGCAGAATTCACTAGGCTGGCAGTTCAAGCTCACAAGTCACTCCTCAGAAACCTTATATAGGGTCACAAGGCGTGGCAGCTGACTTGATGGCATCTAACAACAACAAAAATCCCTCCACAGGGTTTTCAATGGCTGATTTTTTTGGAAGTAGAGCAGCAGAGCTTTCTTGCAAGGAATATGCAGACTGGTTCAGACTTTCAACCTTACTGTCAACAGCCAAGCACATTAACTGTTTACTTCTCCCAGGGACTCGATCTATATAGTGACCAAAACCCATTGCCACAGAATCATTCCCAGCTGACAGCCCTGTGCTATAGAGCAGAAGTGTACCCCATAGGGATGTCTTGGTTATAATCTTTTAGGCTTTATAATCAAATCTGTCTTGGAAGAAGTGCAGCCAGAATGCTCCTTGGAAGTCAAGATGGCCAGAGTTCATCTCTCAGACTTTGGGCATGTTATCAGGAAGGACCAGTCCCTGGAGAAGGACATCATGTTTGGTAAAGTGGAAGGTCAGCAAAAAAATGGAGACTCCCGACAAGATGGATCGATACAGTGGTAACAGCAATGGACTCAAAATTAACCATCGTGAGAACAGCACAGGACCGAACACAATTCTGTTGTGCATAGAGTCACTATGAGTTGAAGCCAGTTCTATGGCACCTAACAACAACAACAATCTTTATAAACCCAGGCTACATGCCCTTTTTTCCCATGGTACCATTGAGTGGCTTTGAACTCTCAACCTTGAGGGGAGTAGTTGAGTGCAAACTGCTTGTGATACCCAGATAAGGTGACCAGAGCTGTGAAAACCAGACCAAGGAGTACATAGGGTGGCTCTGTATTCCTTTTCTCATCAAGGCAAAGGAAGTGGGAGATTTTCTGGGATCTAGCAGCCACCAGAAAACAAGAGGGAAATGGGGAGAGTGTTCAGAGAGAAGAATCACAGCTTCCTGTTTATCGGAATGTTAGTGGACGGCCTGTGTGATGTAATCTCTGGCCACTGTCAGACTCATTATATTAAATATCAGGGGCGCTGAGCTGATGATGTCCTACAGCGTACTGTGGGTGACCATAAAATGGTAGGTTATCAGTCAATAATGACCCCTTCTCTCTTCTCCAGGTATTTTCATCTCTTGCCCCCTGTGACCTGTTTATAACCCCCCAGTGTTACACTGAGCTCAGAGAGGGGGAGGAGATTGTCTAAGACAGCAGGGAGCCCCAGATGGGGCCAGAGTCCAAAGTCTTAATTCATCCAATGTTCCAGCCACCCTGCCTTTGGGAACCATGTAGGTATGGTGTGGAGTAACCACTGTGCCAAGTAATGATTCTGTTTATGAGGGACTTGAATGGGCAACATAGAAATAACCAAAATATCCAGCAGAAGAGGATGAGCTGGACCATCACAGAATGAATGTTGTTGTTGTTGTTATGTGCCGTGGAGTCGATTCCGACTCACAGCGACCCTGTACAGGGTTTCCGAGGCTGTAAATCTTTACAGGAATAGAAACCTCATCTTTCTCCCATGGAATGGCTGATAGTTTCGAACTGCTGACCCTGAAGTTAGCAGCCTGATTCGTAACCACTACACTGTAGTTATCAGGAACACTGGCGGTTCCAAAGTGGAATGTTTACCTTTCAGGTGGGAGACTCAGATTCCATTCCCAGCCATTGCGTCTCATGCATACCCATCACCTGTCCCTCCATGGAGGCTGTGCCTTGCTATGGCGCTGTGATAGTTAGAGTTTGGTGTCACTTAGACCAGGCCAGGAGGCCCAATGATTTGTCAGTTGAGATGTGGTTATCCCCTAATGCAGGCATAGTGAACTCGATGATGATTGGCTATGAGCAGCCAATCACTTGAAAGGATGTTCCTTGGGGGTGTAGCATGCTCCCAATAGAATGGACACATAGGAAAGATGCCCTCTTTCCCACTGGATCTGGATTTGGGACTCTCCATCTCGACAATTGTGAGCCATTTCCTTGATATAAATCTCTCTCTCTCTCTCTTTCTCTCTCTATCTTATCT
>NW_006408596.1:14150628-14158401 GCF_000296735.1 Chrysochloris asiatica
AATAATAAGGTAGAAAATTCTGACTCCTAATATGTGTATGTTTTTAGAATCCTCTCTTTCAGTCACTTCTGCCCTCCTCTCCTTGCTGTTAGGTGCTGTCTAGTCAGTTACGACCTGTAGCGACCCTGTGTAGGGTCTCCAAGGAGCGGCTGGCAGGAACGAACCACTGGGCCTACAGCTCAAAAGGCCCTGTAGTGCGTCACCTCAACCCACAGCGCTGTGCCGGACTCCCTTCAAACCAGTGAAAATGAGTAGGCAGACTTCATATGACGGGTATCTGTGTCCCCTGCACTGGGCCTCTGAAGAGTGGCCTGTGAGCTTGAGACTCCGACCCAGCAGACCAAAAGTCCCTTGAGTGGCACTCCAGCCCACCGTGCTACAATGGGATGGCTCTCAAATCCGTGAGTGCAAGCCGACCGAGTAGTACACACAGCCCAGCCCTGTCACCTGTATATAGTTTCCTATGAGTGGTTGGTGAGTGTGAGCCACCGGCTACATCCCACTGGGCTTGTCTCTCAAAGGAATCTGCGATGCAGCACCCCACTTCACTGCACTAGCTGGGCTCTCTTTCAAACCCATGAAAAAAGGCAGACCCATTCCTCGTCTCAGCCTAGCCCAGGAGCATGTGTTCCTGGCAGAGGAGAGCGCTGGGGGTGGGAGCGGGTTCCGGCTGCTGGTCTAATCCCTTATTTCCTCTTGCCCAGACGTATGTGGGCAAATTGTGAGTGCACCCCCTCCCAACACCAAAGAAGAAAGAAAAAGAAACTAGAAAATACAACTAGTTCGGAACGACCCAAGGTCGGCAAGGCACCCTAGATGTTCCTGCGGCGCGTCTCCACGACTTGGCGCCTCTCCACCCCCTCCCTATTCAGTTCAGCCGCTCTGTCTCTCCCAGGCTGTGGGCCCAGATCACCTAGCCTGGCCAACGGGCCCAAGGGTACACGCCCTTCTGCCTCTGCTCCAATTCCACTGGCTACAAGTCTCCCAGCCTCTAGACCCCTCCTATCTCTGTGGATCTGAATCCGGGAGCTCTGTCTTGGCTCCTTTCTGCTTTGGATTCTGAGCCTCTTTTGCCGGCAACCTTTGCCCTAGCCACCAGCGATTCCTGCCCTCTGCGCTTCTTCAGTTAATCTAAAAGGTTATTACTCTGGTTTTGGCTCCCTCTAGGTTTTGCCACTTATTGAAATGCTGTGGGGTGGGTTCTGACCCACAACTAGTTAGTATATGGATTCCTGTAGGAGCTGCAGCCCACAGTTCGTGCAAATCTTCAGTTTGTGGTCTGGCAGATTAAGCCACAGCAGGGGTGTTTTGTTATTGGAACTGAGTTGCTATTTAGTTTAGGCCCGGTCCCTGAGACTGAGCGGAGAGTTGACCTAGGCTGAAGAGGTGGGGGATAGGCTTCATGCTTGCAGGCAGATAGGGTCTGTCTTTGATGACGTACCAAATTCCTCTTTGTCCTCCTGTGCCTTGGGCCCCCCAATTTTCCCTATATATTCACCGTTAATGCCTAATGTGGCTATGAGGACCCCCCTGGGATGGACTATGTTGGTTACTGAGGGCTCACTGGTTCTCTGCGAGTGTGCTCCTTCTGAGAGCGTCTGCTTAGGGCCTGTTAGGTTCTGCAGTGGGCGGCGCCCTCCGCCCAGTAAGAGCCGGGAGCAGGCGGGTGGGGGTTAAAAATGCTCGTAACTTCTCAGTTCTTTTTAAAAACCAAGTTCATAGAGTTGCCGCCTAATGTTTTATGTTTGCCCAAAAGCTTTCTGTCTGCCAGGCTGGGGCCCCTATTGTGACCCTGTCCCGTATTTCTCCCGAGCTCACATACCTGTCCGGCTGGTCAGGGGAGTGCCGCCGCCCATAACATTCTTAAAACAGCATGACATGAAACAAAGTAACACACACACATACAAAACTAGCTACATAATTTTAAGCTGTTTCATTCAGGTTAACCCATCTAAAAGATACCAAGAATTTATCTCTGAACAAACATGTATTTCTAAGACAGGCAGGCAACTGCTGTCCTTCCCCTCTGTAATATTTCTTCCAAGACTTGCGGTTGTTGTTGTTAAGTGACGTTGAGTCAATTTCAACTCATAGCCACTCTGTATAGGGTTTCCAAGGAGTGAATAGTGAGCTTGAACTGTTGACCTTGCAGTTCAAACTGACTTTGCAGTTCAGCACATTAACCCACAGCACCTCACAGGTCTCAAGACTTTTGGTGATCCCACCAAAATGCACGTTACAATTTGAGACAGTAAAGTTATCAATACTGTAGTAGGGTATTAGGCTTCTCAGAAAGGCTCAAGGTTGCCAGAGTCCCCCCTATTGATGTCTGCACAAACGAATGACTCTGAGCTTACTGAAAAACAGAAGTAGTACCCTGAAAGTGCCAACACAGAGTTCCAAAATAGGAATCCCAATGAAACTCTCCATCCACTAGAGAGCAGACTGAATTTACAACCAAAGCAAACAGAAGTAGAATTTTTCTAGCACAATGACAAAGACTTCTACCCAGTGGGAACATCTACAGATCATTGCTGATGCATTTGTATAACCGCTGGAATGTGGAAGCTAATAAAATGTAGGTACCATTCAAGCAGAGGCCTGGAAGGTAAAGGGCATTTTCTAGGGAAGACTTCAAGGTGTTTTTCAGTATTGTTGTTGCTAAGTGCTGTTGAGTCGATTTCAACTCATAGCAACCCTGTATAGGGTTTCCGAAGAGCAGCTGGTGAGTTTGAACCGCCAGTCTTGCTGTTCAAATCAACCTTGCGATCGAGTGCTTGCCCTACAGTGCCACACCAGGACTCCTTCAGATATTGTTGTTGTTAAGCGCCATCGAGTCAGTTCTGACCCATAGTGACCCTGTATATTGTAGCAAGGGAAAAAATGACAGTGGGACAGTGGGTAGCAATATGTTGTGCAGCTTCAAAGTATATTCCCCACCAATATTTTTTAAGATCTTAGTCATTTTCTCTTGTCTCATGTAAGAACCTTCATGTCAGGCTAGAATAATGGGAATATGCAGGAAATTGTGCAAGATTGCTTTTATATTAGACACGGTTCACAATTTAGCAATGGGATCTTTTTCATGCTCTAATTACATCTGTTTGGGCTAATTGCTGGTGTTTTGAAAGTTTTTCTTAAGTTAATTCATGAAGCTTGGAGTTGTCATTGGACAAATTGGGGAGTCCCTTTCTGTATTTGTCATAAGTATAGAAATACTTCGAGAGGTAGCTTGTTTGGCTGTCATAATAGCAAGACCATTTCCTCTAACTTCTTGAGTTGGTGGTAACTCCTTGTGGTTGGTGAGCTTTTATTTTTATCATAGCAATTTTAGAAGAGAATAATACATGTCTAGAAAGTTGGCTACTAAAGCTTAAAATTTTTAGGACGTTTCTGGAAGAGGTTAAAAGACCTCCTCACTTGCATAACATGCAAAAGTCATGCACAACTCCAAAACTGTATTGACTGTCTATAAAAATACTAACAGGTTTTCCTGAAGCAATTCGACAACCTCTAGTGAATACAGTTGGTTCAGCTTGTTCAACTGAAGGGGCTTCAGGGACATCTTGACTCTCAAGGACTTCAGTAGAAGTAGTAACAGCATGTCCAGCTTGGTAGTGAAGACAAATAGATTAGGTTTTAGATGGGAACCTTATCCAAAGAAAATGAAATCAGTATTAGTTAAGAGGGTCTCTTTGAAGTCTTTCTGAGGAGCTAAAAGTTGCGCAGTCAAGTCTAATCAGTCGTGTGGAGGACAGTTGTTCTCATTTGTTGGGTTGGAAGGGGAAGAGTAGCTGGATTTCAACAGACCCTGAGTGTAGTCAAATGCTACACACAGAAGAACTTAATAGGAGGTGAGCCTGCTGGCAGAAAGATGTCATTTCATGGAAGAATTCAGTAAGGAAGACAAAGCATGAGGCACATGAACATCTCAAGAGTTTTCTAGTACCACATCTGCTGTGGTTTCCACTAGTTTCGGTAGTAACAGACACAACCCTCAGGCAAGGAGACTATCCCGGACTACTGGCTCAATTTTCAGGCTATAATAACCTATTAGGAGTCCTGGTGTGGCACTGTGGGTTAATGCGCCCGAATGCAAAGCCGTTTAAACTGCAAGGGCAGTGGTTCAAGCTTACCAGCTGCTCCTTGGAAACCCTATACAAGGTCACTATGGGTCTAAACCAACTTGACAGCACTAAACAAAAACACCACCACCAACAATAACCTCTATAGGTCTGTGCTGTCCTCCATGTTTTTCAAGTTAATAAGCCTAAATAATTTCTAAATATGTCTTATGCAAATAAGAAAACATCTGGGTGATAATTAGGAAAACCTAATATATGACCTTGAATATATCCCACCTGAATTTAGAGATCATCTGAAGAACAGACTTGATACATTAAACACTAAAGACCAAAGACCAGAAGACCAGAAGACTTGTGAAATGACATCAAGAACATCATACATGAAGAAAGCAAGAAGTCATTGAGAAGACAAGAAAGAAGGAAAAGGTCAAAATGGATGTCAGAAGAGACACTGAAACTTACTATCCAGCATAGAGATGCTAAAGCAAATGGAAGAAATGAGGAGGTACAAGAGCTGGAAAAAAAAAATTTCAAAGATCAGCTTGAGAAGATAAAGCCAAATATTATAATAAAATGCAAAGATTTGGAACCAGAAAACCAAAAAGGAAGAACACGGTCAGCATTTCTCAAGCTAGGGGAACTGAAGAAAAATTCAAGCCTCAACTTTCGTTGTTGAAAGATTCTCTGGGCAAATTACTGAATGATGCAGAAAGCATCAAGAGAAGATGGAAGGAACACAGAGTCACTGTACCAAAAGGAAATGGTTAATGTTCAACCATTTCAAGAGGTAGCATATGATCAAGAGCCAATGATACTTAGGGAAGAAGTCCAAGGTGCATTGAAGGAATTGGCAAAGAACAAGGCACCAGGAATTGATGGAATAAAAATTGAAATCTTCCAAGAAAGTGAGGCAGCACAGGAGGCACTCACTCATCTCTGCCAAGAAATTTGGAAGACAACTATCTGGCTGACTGATTGGAAGAGATCCATATTTGTGCCCATTGCAAAGAAAGGTGACCCAACAGAATGCGGAAATCATTGGACAATCTTTTTGATATCTCATGCGAGTGAAGTTTTGCTAAAGGTAATACAGAAACAGCCACAATCATATATTGACAGAGAACTTCCAGAGGTTCAAGCCGGATTCAAAAGAGGCTGTAGAATGAGGTATGTCATTGCTGATGTCCGATGGATCTTGGCTGAAAGCAGAGAATATCAGAAAGATGTTTACCTGTGCTTTATTGACTGTGCAAAGGCTTTCGATTGTTTGGATCATGACAAGCTCTGGACAACATTGTGAAGTATGAGTATTCCAGAACACTTAATTGTGCTCATGAGGAATCTGTACCTGGACCAAGAGGCAGTTGTTGGAACAGAACATGGGAACACTGAATATTTTAAAATTAAGAAAGGTGTGCAACAAAGTTGTATTCTTTCACCATACTCATTCAACCTGTATGCTGAGTAAATCATCCGAGTAGCTGGGTTCTATGAAGAAAAATGTGTTACCAGGATTGGAGGAAGACTCATTAACAACCTGCGATATGCAGTTGATACAACCTTGCTTGCTGAAAGTGAAGAACACTTAAAACATTTACTGATGATCAAAGAGCACAGCCTTCAGTATGAATTGCATCTCAATGTAAAGAAAACAAAAATCCTCACCACTGGACCAATAAACAACAGTTTTATCAATGGAGGAAAGATTGAAGTTGTCAAGGACTTCATTCTTCTTGGATCAACTATCAACACTCACGGAAGCAGCAGTCAAGAGATCAAATGACGTATGGCATTAAGCAAATCTGCTGCACAAGACCTTTTTAAAATGTTGAAGAGCAAAGATGTCAACTTGAGGACTAAGGTGCACCTGACCCAAGCCATGGCATTTTCATTAACCTCAAATGCATGCAAAAGCTGGACAGTGAATAAGGAAGACCATAGAAGAATTGATGCCTTTGAGTTACGATGTAGGAGGAGAATATTGAAAGTGCCATGAGCTGCCAAAAGAACCAATAGATCTGTTTTGGAAGAAGTGCAGCCAGAGTGCTACTTAGAGGCCAAGATGACCAAGCTTCATCTCTCATACTTTGGACATATTGCCAGAAGAGAGCAGTTGCTGGAGAAGGATATCATGTTTGGTAAGGTGGAGGGTCAGAGGAAAAGAGAAAGACCCCCAACGAGATGGATTGGCCAAGTGTGGCAACAGTAGTGAGGTTGGCCCAGGATCGGGCAGTGTTTTGTTCTGCTGTGCATAAGGTCTCTATGGGTCGGTACCAACTCGATGGCACCTAACAACAACAACGTGGAACTCCTGGTGTGGCGCTGTGGATAAGCAAATGACTGTGAACCACAAGGTTGCTAGTTGAACCCACCAGCTGCTCCTCAAAAATCTTATAGAGTCTCTGAGTCAGAACCAACTTGATGGCACTTAACAACAAGAGCTGGCATGTTCGTTAAAACCTTTTTTAACATGATCTTTTGGTATAGTTTGGAAAGAATCTGACTCAGAGGCTTTTAAATATTTGTATAAAGGTTGAGCCAACAAAGAAAAATTGGGAATTCTGATTTGACAAAGCTGCAGAGTTCAATAAACTCTGTTCTGTAAAGTTCTATAAAGTTTTTTTTTTTTTTTTTGTTTTTCTTCTCTTTTGTTTTGAGTATAGGAAAGACAGGAATAGCTTCTTTCTGCTTAGGATCAATAAAGATGTCCTCTTCAGAAATTTTTGTTGTTGTGTGCCGTGGAGTCGGTTCCGACCCATAGCAACCCTGCACAGGGTTTCCGAGGCTGTAAATCTTTACGGGAGCAGAAAGCCTCGTCTTTCTCCTGCAGAACAGCTGGTAGTTTTCAACTGCTGACCATGAGATTAGCAGCCCGATTTGTAACCACTACGCTACTAGAGCTCCTTTATAAATTATTGTTGTTGTTAAGTACCATCGAGTTGGTTCTGACCCATAGCGACCCTGTACAGGGTTTCCGAGGGTGTAAATCTTTACGGGAGTAGAACGTCTCATCTTTCTCCCGCGGAGTGGCTGGTAATTTCGAACCGCTGACTTTAAGGTTCGCAGCCCAATTCGTAACTATAAATTAGGTGGCCCAAATATTTAACAGAAAGTTGAGTCAACTGTAATTTTTCTTTAGATGCCCTATGTTCGCCAGCAAGCAGATGTTTTAATAAAGCTATATTGTCATTAAGGCAGGCATGCCGGGAGGTTGAGTAAACTAGCGATCATGAATTTATTGCAGTGACATGCATTTGTTTGCACAGGCTGCCCTTAGATTACGAATGTCTGACTTACATACAACCAGTAATTATGGACCAATCCCCATGTTGAATTTTAGATTGAAAAGTCAGTGTACACATAATTAGTTGTTGTTACGTGAGATGGAGTCGGTACCAACTCATAGCAACCTTTTGCACAGCTGAACGAAACACTGCCCGATCCTGGGCCAACCTCACTACTATTGTCACGCTTGAGTCCATCGATGCTACTACTTGGCCAGAGTATCTCATTGGGGGTCTTCCTCTTTTTCTCTGACCCTCCACCTTACCAAACATGATATCCTTCTCCAATGACTGGTACCTCCTAACAAAATGTCCGAAGTATGAGAGACGAAGTTTGGCCATCCTGGCCTCCAAGAAGCACTCTGGCTGCACTTCTTCCAACACAGATCTGTTGGTTCTTTTGG
>NW_006408596.1:14158831-14163838 GCF_000296735.1 Chrysochloris asiatica
TAATAAGTCTTCTTCCAATCCTGATGACACATTTTTCTTCATAGAACCCAGCTTCTCGGATGATTTGCTCAGCATACAGGTTGAATAAGCATGGTGAAAGAATATTAACCTGTTTCACACCTTTCTTAATTTTAAAATACTCAGTGTTCCCATGTTCTGTTCCAACAACTGCCTCTTGGCCCATGTACAGATAATAGTGAATAATAATAAGCAGGTGCTAGCTCTGGTAGCGTAGTGGTTATGAATTGGGCTGCTAACCTTAAGGTCAGCTGTTTGAAACTACCAGCTGTTCTGCGGGAGAAAGACGAGGCTTTCTGCTCCTATAAAGATTTGCAGCCTTGGAAACCCTGTGCAGAGTCATTATGAATCAGAACCGACTTCACGGTACTTAACAACAACAACATTTTTCTATGCATCAGAACATAATTATTCTTATTACTGTATTATTGGGAGTCCTGGTATGGCGCTGTAGGATAAGCACTTGACCTAAAGGTTGGTTTGAATTATATTAAAGATTTTTTAGAGTTTTTGGGAATGTTTCTTCAAGGGTCTTTTGTTTTGTTTTGTTTTATGCATGGAAAGGTACACTAATTACTTAACACTACAACAGGCATTTAACTAACTGACATTAGATTAGTCATCCTTATCTAACGGTCCAAGTTATATACAAATTTGACATATAGTTGGATTTAGGATAGGAACTCATTTATAATCTTGGGACTACCTGAAAATTGTCAAGGCTACAAATGCACATATAGAATCTGAGAAAAAAAATTCAGTAAATTATGAGGCATCACAATCCAGATAAATGTTGATTTTTCCCAAGTAAAAAGCCAAGTATTGACTTTTGGAATGCACAGGAATACTTTAAACAAACAAACAAAAAAGGCTCTTCAAAAATCTACATCTGAAGAGACTTTGTAAAGTACCACATGAGTATTAGAGATGACTAGGAATCTAGAAATAACAGTGCAGTTGATTGCACACAAAGCTTGAATGAATCTCTAGCTCTTACTATTTGTTTGCTTGGTTTTTTTGTTTGTTTGTTTTTTTCATGGGAGAACAGAAGTTTTACAAGGGGTGGTACAAGTAACAATTAAACTTTTAGAAAGGAAATCTTGTGTGGTGGGAGATTTTCTTCCTGTTCTCATTTGAGTGGATACCAGGGAATTTTTGACAGTTTTAATGATCTCAGCTGCCAAAACTCGACTTACATCTGGTAGCTTATAATATTTCAGGAACTAGGGAAAAGGTGTCAGAAGGGGGAGAACAAGGCTGAGCTGAATTCTGGAGAGGTATGACAACTGTTTGCATGTAGCAAATGGCGTATTTTTTCCTGAATATTGTCTAATTCAAGCTTGTATCTGTTGATTTATATATATCAGAAGGATTCAGTAATACTTCCCCCTTTTCATTAAATTGGGAGCCCCACTCGTCTGGCAGCTTGTCATACTGTGGTGGCTTGTGAGTTACTATGATTCTGGAAGGTATGCCAGTGGTATTTTAAATACCAGCAGGGTCACCCATGGTGGACAGATTTCAGATGAGCTTCCAGACTAGGAAGAAGGAGAGGCGAACCACTTCCGAATTTTAAGTCACACAAAACTTTATGAATAGCAGAGAAACACTGTCAGATATAGTGCTGGAAAATGAGCCCCTTAGGTTAGAAGGCACTCAAAATATGACTGGGGAAGCACTGCCTCCTTAAAATAGAGTTAACGGTGATGATGTGAATGGTGTAAAGCCCATGGGAGTAAAGCCTGTGGGACCTTAATTTGCTGATGGGGCACAACTCAAAATGAAGAGAAACAGCTGTTAGCATCTATTAATAATCAGAACATGCAATGTATGAAATATGAATCTTGGAAAATTGCAAGTTGTCAAAAATGAAATGGAACACATAAACATCAATATCTTAGGCATTAGTGAGCTGAAATGAACTGGTATTGGCCACTTTGAATCTGACAACCATATGGTTTACTATGCCGGAAATGACAAATTAAAGAAGAATGGTGTTGCATTCACTGTCAAAAAGAACATATCCAGATCAGTCATGAGGTACAACACTGTCTGTGATAGGCTAATATCCATGAGCCTACAGAGAAGACCAGTTAATACTACTATAATTCAAATTTATGCACCAACCACTAAAGCCAGTGAGGATGAAATAAAGAATTCTACTGACTTCTTCAGGAGCTCTGGTAGCGTAGTGGTTACGAATTGGGCTGCGAACCGCAAGATCAGCAGTTCGAAACTACCAGTTGCTCCGCGGAAGAAAGATGAGGCTTTCTACTCCCGTAAAGATTTACAGCCTCGGAAACCCTGTTCAGGATCGCTATGGGTCAGAACCGACTCGATGGCACTTAACAACAACAACAACTGACTTCTTCAGTCTGAAATTGATCAAATATGTAATCAAGATGTATTGATCATTAATGGAGATGGGAATGCAAAGGTTGGGAGCAAAGAGAAGGATCAGTAGTTAGAAAATATGGCCTTGGTGATAGAAATGATGCTGGAGATTCCATGATAGAATTCTGCAAAATCAATGATTTGTTCATTTCAAATGCCTTCTTTAGACAGTATAAGAGATTATTATACACACGGACCTCACCAGATAAAATACACAGAAATCAAATTGACTACATCTGAGGAAAGAGATGATGGAAAACCTCCATATCATCAGTCAAAACAAGGCCAGGGGCAGATTGTGGAACAGATCATCATTGCTCATATGCAAATTCAAACTGAAGCTGAAGTAAATGAAAACAAGTCCGCAAGAGCCAAAATATGACCTTGAATATAGCCCACCTGAATTTAGAGATCATCTGAAGAACAGATTTGATACATTAAACACTAAAGACCAAAGACCAGAAGACTTGTGGGGTGACATCAAGAACATCATACAGAAAGAAAGCAAAAAGTCATTAAGAAGACAAGAAAGAAGGAAAAGGTCAAAATGGATGTCAGAAGAGACACTGAAACTTGCTCTCCAGTGTAGAGATGTTAAAGCAAATGGAAGAAATGAGGAGGTACAGGAGCTGAGCAGAAAATTTCAAAGGTCAGCTTGAGAAGATAAAGTCAAATATGACAACAAAATGTGCAAAGATCTGGAGTCAGAAAACCAAAAAGGAAGAACATGCTCAGCATTTCTCAAGCTGTGAGAACTGGATAAAAAATTCAAGCCTCTACTTTTGTTATTGAAAGATTCTCTGGGCATATTATTGAAGCATCAAAAGAAGATGGACAGAAAACACAGAGTCACTGTACCAAAAGGAAATGGTTGATGTTCAACCATTTCAAGAGGTAACATATGATCAAGAGCCAATAATACTGAAGGAGGAAGTGCATTGAAGGAATTGGCAAATAACCAGGAACTGATGGAATACAAATTGAAATCTTACAAGAAAGTGAGGCAACACAGGAGGCACTCACTCATCTCTGCCAAGACATTAGGAAGACAACTATCTAGCCAACTGATTGGAAGAGACCCGTGTTTGTGCTCATTCCAAAGAGAAGTGACCCAATGGAATGTGGAAATAATCTGACAATCTCTTTGATATCCCATGTGAGTAAAGTTTTGCTAAAGGTAATACAGATATGGCTACATTGACAGGACTTCCACAGGTTCAAGCCAGATTCAGAAGAGGCCATGGAATGAGGGATATCATTACTGATATCCGATGGATATCGGCTGAAAGCAGAGAAGACCAGAAAGATGTTTACCTGTGCTTTATTGACTATACAAAGACTTTTGATTGTGTGGATCATGACAAGCTATGGACAACATTGTAAAATATGAGTATTCCTGAGCACTTAATTGTGCTCATGGGGAATCTGTATATGGACGAAGAGGCAGTTGTTGGATCAGAACATGGGAACATTGAATAGTTTAAAATTAAGAAAGGTGTGTGACAGGGTTGTATTCTTTCACCAAACTTGGCAAAGTTGCAGCATCAATGGGCTCATGCATGGCAACAATTGTGAGGTTAGCCAAGGACCAGACAGTGTTTCGTTCTGTTGTACATAGGGTCACTATGAGTTGGTACCAACTCGATGGCACCTAAGCGCAACAACAACAGTAACATTTCTCTTCAATTTGTCATTGCAGCATAGTAAGACATGTGATTGTGTCATTCAAAATGGCTAATACCAATCCATTTCAGTTCACTAATGCCTAGGATATCAGCCTTTATGCTTTCCATTTCATTTTTTTACATTTTTTTATTGCAAATGGAATGAAAGTTTACAAAGCAGGCAATCAGTTTACAGTCAAGAAATCACATACTTTGCTTCATAACAATGATTGCAATCCCTTCCCTGTACCATCAGTTAACAGTATTTGTGTCTATTCATTTTCACTCTTGCATTTCTTCTTGTGTCTCCTGGTAACCTTCATCTTTCCTCTGCCAACCTCACCCTTGTATATTGCCTGCCCCATCACCCATGTTAACATGTGTCTATTTCCTAGCCTGTGAATAATTTTCCCTCCTCTCCATAACCATCATAGAATGTCTCAAGAAAACCTTTTCCTAACTTTTTGCATCATTGATCTCATACAATATTTGTTCTTTTATGGTAGATGAGAACTTCGAGCAGCAGCGAGAACTTCGAGCAGCAGCGAGAATTTCAAGCAGCGAGACGTGTAGTGAGGAGCTCCAGCAGCAACAACACGGAATACTGGGCCACAAGGCTGTTTAACAGAAAGCCTCATCTCTCTCACACGGAGGGCCTAGTGGATTTGAGCTGCTGACTGTGGGGTTCACAGCCAAATTTTTAACCACTACACTACCAGGCCTTCCACCTTCAAGATGGCGGATTGGGTAGAAGTGTAGTGAGGAGCTCAGTCAACAACAACACGGAATACCGGGCCAAGAGGACTCATGAGAAGGTGTTGGGGCTCTGTAACAAATATAAAGGTATGTTTGGAGGTTTGGAGGGTTTATAGCTGGGGAATTTGCAGGAGAATCCAGAAATTCATTATTTTCTGGATCAAGACACTCAGCT
>NW_006408597.1:0-596 GCF_000296735.1 Chrysochloris asiatica
AGAGAAGCTATTAAGTGCTACCCAAGACATGGCTATTATTTAGACTTGATTATGATTAATGGGAGTCAGTCTTATGTGGGTGCATAGTCTCTAAAAGATTAAGACAGCCTAAATGCCCATCAACATTACAATAATTAGAATAGTTCAACAAGCTTTGGTGCATATACACAATGGAATACTACAAAATGTTGAAGAATGATGATGAATCTGTGAAACACCTCACAATATGATTGAACCGGTATGACATTGTGTTGAGTGCAATTAGTCAATCACAAAAGGGCAAACACTGTATGAGACCAATGTATAAAGTTAAAAATAACAAAAAGGTTTTCTTGATAAAAGAAACAGTCTTTGATGGTTACAGGGGTTGGAGGTCAGGAGGGAGGGAAAATTATTCACGGACTAGAGGGTACACATGTTAAAATGGGTGACGAGGCAGGCAATATACAAGAGGGAGGTTGGCAGAGGAAAGATGAAGGTAACAGGAAACACATGGAGGAATGCAATAGTTAAAGTGAACAGAGGTAAATGCTGTTAACTGTTGGAACATGGAGGGGATTGTAACCAAGTAGTAAAGTGTGGGATTTGTTTAATGA
>NW_006408597.1:4991-11609 GCF_000296735.1 Chrysochloris asiatica
GCAGATAAAAAAGGAAATAAGCCGAAAATTAAATCCTAAATTACGTCAAAATGACCAACAGTGGCATCTTGAAATTTCTCAAGAAGAAGAGTGAAAAGGGAAGCCCATTTCCTGATCACATCTACCTGGAGGCAATCACAAAGCATAAAAAATACCAAAATACATACCCATGTAAGTATTAAGGCCACAGATAACCCCTGAATATGCCCAAAAAACAGAAGCAGATGATCATATCTGCACATGTCTAGAAACGAGATAAAGTGACTGAGGCAAATGAGCTGGAAGTAGACCTACACTCCATACTGGAAGATAGGCAGGCTTTGGAAATGCCGGAGAAGGAATTCAGAAAAATGATTATAAAATGTATCAAAACACTATACAATGGAATTTAAAAAAATAAGGAAGACGTCAGGAAAGAATCTTATTCCCATCTCTTTTAACCAGACCCGTCTAGACACGATGAAAAGTATTAAGTGGGGACTCTTTTTTCCCCCCACACACTATTAAACTAAACTCACCTTGGAAACCTTGAAAGCCAGTCACTTCAAGCCTTTATCGCCCCCTCATTATAGGTAGCCAATGTCTAAGGTGCCGGTCCCTATCTACACTGTGTACAGACGGGATAGGATTAATACTTGATATAAAGATTCCTTCCCTCTCTGTTGGTATTTAGAGTCATTACCTCCAGGAGTATAGGTCAAGTTCATCAGATTGTAGCAATTTACCCACATTTCCTTTATCAAAAATTGTTTTGTTCTTTTTTGTTTTTTATCTTCCTCTAGTCAAGTTCTGATTATCAAGCCATTAAGGCTAGGTCAAGTGGGTACTATCTGCAACTTTGGGTGTTCTTGTGTGCCTCCTCTCACTCCATATCAGCTGGTTGCTCCACTCTCAAGCTCTAGCCCTCTGTGGTTATGTCCTTGTCCATGGGCTCAGGGGTCCTCAGGTCTCACCAAACTTTGGACCAACCAGCCCTTCCTCTTCTCTCTCACATCTCCAGGTCAACAGGAGTCTATGGAGCGTGGTTGAATTCAGCCCATTCCTTCATCGCTGCCTTTCCCCCTCTTTCATTCACCAGTAGACCAGTGTGGGCGTCAGCAAGTTTACAAGCCTGCTCATGAGTTCCCTTTGAGTTTCAGTCTTAGAGGGGGTTGTTGTTGTTAAGTACCTTGGAGTCGCTTCCAACTCCTAGTGACCCTGCACAGGATTTCCAAGGCTGTAAATCTTGACAGGAGCTGAATGCCTCATCTTTCTCCCGCGGAACCACTGGTAGTTTCGAACTGCTGACCTCGAGGCTAGCAGCCCTACTCATAACCACTGTGCTACCAGAGCACCTTCAATTCACAATAAAAAGCCAAAACACAACAACAACAAAACAAAAAAAACCCTGAGGGCACCATGCCATTTCAGAAGCCAGAAATGTCTTAAAAATTATGTGCATTAAAACAGTAGTAACATACCATACTTCTTCACCATGCTTCCCACTCAAAATTGTTCCTATATTTTATTCAGCACTGTAACCACCATTTCATGCAATAAAAACAAAATTATAGCCTGGATTCTGAACCACCAACTGTACTACCTGATAATAATTTTGTTAAAAAAGCAACTGAATCTCATCCAACTGAAATCACAGTATGAAGAAGCAGTCCAGTTTTCACAACCATGGCAACATTTTTAGCATGAAATTTTTCAAACCTACATGAAAGCAAAATAGTTAACACCCTGCCGCACTCCATCACCTGGAATCTGCGATTTTGCTGTATTTGGTCTATCACACATCTATCCATTTCACTATTTCACCAGAGTTTGTCTGCAGTTAGGAGGCACACAGTACACCAGATAATCTGGTGTGGCATCCGCTTGCTGAGAAGCAGTTATCATTAGTAATTATGCCTAATGAAATGAAGCACTACTGATTCCTCTTGTCCATTTAAACAAATAGCGCTGGTCAAGTGCAACAGTCAAGTGCTCAGCTGGGAACTGTTAACCGGTTATACTTGCTCCATTCCCACCCCTGATACAGGATGCAAAAATATTTCTGGGATCTGTTTAAGTTAGTCTCTTTCAGTAGTTTTTCCTTATAATCTTCACACTCATTTTTTTCAACTTGGGAACAGTTCTACTCTTCAGTTACGTTTTTTTAATCACTCTTCAGTTCCAACTGCTTTGGTTTCTTCCTCAGGAATAGTTCTATCCTCACAGACTAGGCCAATGTTCTTCATCCTCTAGATCAATCACCTCATTTTCAGCTCCCCACTCTGCATTTTGGGAGATCTCCTAAAGTTTTCTGCATCATCAACTCAGTTACCTGTACAACAAATTGTCCTTCATTTTAATATTGCAATTACGTTTTTAACTTCCCTATAATTCACCTTCCTGTACTGCTGTCCTTTCCAACAGCCATCTCTCTCCTTGTGACTCTACTCTCATCTCAAAGTCACTGTCTTCTTGTACCTTGATGAAGACTTTCTAAAATGTTCTGCTTGGTTCCCAGTGGAAATCATTTTCATAAATTTTTTCTGAACTTTCTGAATGAAGTTCCCTTCCTTTTATTCTGAAAAATTTATCCCAAGGTCTCTTGTGGAGAATTGGTTTACACCAAACTAGAGTTCAGCTACAGACACCCTCTCGAGACCTCAAGGAAGTCTCTGGGCAACCTCCAGGAAGCAGGGTCTTGCTGCCCCACACCCTCTGCTTCCCTCCTGCCAGTAGGGAGACTGCATCCAGCTGATGTTTGGGGATGGGGGAGGCCCTCCATGATACTGACCTCTGGGCAGATGCACAGGCAGTACCCAAATCAGCAGGCACTTGTTCTGGGCTAGCAGCTCCTATTCAGCCTCAGGTCCTACAACTCAAAACTAGTTTCATGACATCCCAAAGTAAGCAGAATTGAGCCTGGAGCCTGTGCCTTCTTGGTGGGGTTGAGTGTGCTGCCAGGCTTCCAAAGCCCTCATAAGAAGCCCTGAGGCTCGGTGACTCGCCAGGCCAGGAGATCAGGGCAGGCTTCAGATCGGGCACGCAGGCCTCACAGGGGTGGGAGTGGAGCCCTAGAGACGGTCCTGGGGAGAAAGCTCTGACCAGGCACAGGAGGAAGGAGGAATGGCTAAGCCGTGGGCCCCAACTTTATCCACTCCAAGTCTCCTTCATCACAGTGAGCTCACATCATCACTAGTAAATTTTAGCTGTTAGTATTTCTATGATTATATTTCTAAATTTTTTAAAAAATTGAGCCAATGGATGGTCTGAAAAAAAATCCCCTCATTTTCTCATGACTCCAATTGTCACATAACGGCCTGGTCTTTGGAACCAAACCATGTTGGTAAGTGAGGAGTGAGTGTAATTTGTACTTGGAGGCCATCCTTCCCAGGACTCAATAATCGGTGACTGCCTCCCGTCTACAAACACAAAAATGTACAAAAAATTTTAAGCTTCCCCATCCAAGTGGTTTCTGGGAGTTTTCAACTATAAATACAAACCATAATATACTGATGGGGAAATGACGAATGAAACAACACTGTCAAGCTGCAGCGGCTCCATTTGCTGATAAGAGATCTAGCATTTCTGAGCCAGGGGCAGTCTACAGAAAAGGGATGAAGGGCCTTGCTATGGATTTTAGGGCAAACACAGCACTGGGCAGGGGACCTCCATTCGCATTCTTCGGTCCAATTCCATAAGCCTACAAGGTAGGTAGGCTGTAGGTAGACTCTTAAGAGTCCTAATTTCTGATGATATGAGTCGCAATCTTTTATGTCTTTACAAGCATTTTAGCAGGTAGTTGAGGCTGTTCAATAGCTGCCTTTTTAAATAAGCAGTTACACTGAAGGAAGGCAGGTTGGGATGGAAAAAGAATCACAGAACCTCAGTGTCCGTTGCAAGGGACCTTAGCAGTCATTTAATTCAACCTTCTCCAATCCACGTTAACCCAAAAAGTGGTCACCAAGCCATGCATGAATAGTGATCTAGAACTCAGCATTTAGTGAAACAATGCAATTCTTATTTTTAGTAAGTTATATTTTATACTGAGGCAACATTAGCACTATAATTTATAATTTCATGAATCCTAATCCCACCCTCTGGAGTCATATAGAACAATCCAAACATTTATTTCCAGAGAGAGACTCTTTCAAGAGTCCAAACCAAAAACAAACCCATTCTCTTCCAGTTGATTCCAGCTAATGATGAGACACCATGAGACTGAGCTCTACAGGGCTTTCTTGGCTATAATCTCTCTCCAAGCAGTTCACCAGGCCTCTCTCACAACGCACTGCTGGCTGGGACCCAACCACCAATGTTCAGGCTAGTCATCGAGCACAACCCATTTGCACAGCCCAGAGGCCTTTTTCAAGTATACCTTCAAATCCAATCATATCATCTCCACCTCCTAACTTGTCTTTTTTCCGTTGTTACGAAGACAGATAAGCAGAACGGTGAATAAGTCTACAGAAGGACACTGGTGTGGCACTATAGGATAAGCGCCAGACCCCAAGATCGCTTTGAACTGCAAGGTTGGCAGTTCAAACCCGCCAGCTGCCCCTCGAAAGCCCAATTCGGGCTCACTGAGTCGGCACTAACGAGACTGCACTTAACAACAAGTGTTACTCAGTACTCTCAGATGCACTACTACCATTTTCAACAAAGGTAAATACACTTTTGGTTGGCATTCCCATTCAGAAAAGAGAAAACAGGACATCCTCAGCCTAGTACATATATTCTTTTCCACGGCTCCAGTAAACCCTGATTAATGACCTCCAGTTGTAAAGGAGGCTACTTACCTTAACCATGAAATAATGAATGCTATTGATCCAACAAGCTACTGCTATAGAGTGTTATTGATCACCCAATCTTTGGTTAAAATGGTCTTCATTTAGCAATTTCACTGTGGCAAACACCTGGAGCAAAGCACACTCATAATTAAAGAGTTTGGAGGAGTTAAAGTGAGAGGTGATGGACAGAGATCTCAGCTTTCTTCCATTTATTCTTGCTTCTGAGCTATTGTTTGTGTCAGAAGGGATATTGATTTTCTATAAAAATAAGAAAACAAGAGGCACCAAGGGGCCGCAGAAGGTCAGCTTGGGCTGGAGAAGGCGGGGCGGTTAGCACTCTATCTCTGTCACTTGCCTTCCACAAGAGAAGGGAATATTTTCTTTCCTGGGACATCGGCCTCTAATACATCACTTTAGGAAGGCTTCCGACTGCAACTTCGGGCCATCACCAAACCAATGCGCTTATGAAAGAAAAAGCCGCCAAACTACACTTCAGGGAAAAAGAAATGATGTTAGTACAGAACACAGCACAAGTAAGCTGTGAGTTGTTGAATTCATGGCTGCTAGACAGACCATTTGGAGTCCTGATATGGTGCTATGGGATAAAGCACCAGATCGCAAGGTCGGTTTGATCCACAAGGCCAGGAGTTCAAACTCACCAGTCACTACTTAAAACCCTTCACAGAATCACTATGAGTCAGAACTGACTTGAGGGCACTAAACAACAACAACAGACAAACCATTTGAACAAAAATCAGTACAGAGTAATTTTATAAGTGAGTTGCTCCATTTTTGACTATTCAAACATAGGTCACATAAAAATATTAAAACAAGTTTGCTCTGTATTATGGTTGTTTCGTGTCAACGAGTCAGTACCAACTCATAACGACCCTATGATAACAGAATGAAACACTGACCAGTCCTGTGCTAACCTCACAAATCCTTGCTACCTTGGAGACCATTGCTGCTGCCACTCAATGGACGATTTCCTCTTTTTCTCTGATCCTCCACTTTACCAAACGTAATATCCTTCTCCAGGGACTGGTCCCTCCTGATAATACGTCCAAAGCATTAAAAACTACTGACAGATTTTCAGTTCTCCAGGACTCCTGAGATTGGTTGATGCCAAATTGAAGGTAGAAAAAAATGAGAAAAGCACAAAGAACTATCAGTTAAGCCTAAAACTGACTACTTGTTCAGTTAACAAGGAGCAAATGTGATGGAACTGGAAATGAAGCTCTCTGAACTGAGTGTTATTGCTGTTAGGGCTGTCAAGTGGGTTACAACGCACAGCAACCTTGTAAAAGGTTTCTGAGGAGCAGCTGGTGAGTTTGAACCACCAGAATTACAGTTCAAACTAACTTACAATCCATTTCTTATCCTACAATGCCACACCAGTACTCTATGAACTTACACACATTCTAATCTGAAACACTTAATACATACTTTTAAAAGGAACGCTATACTTTGACCAGACTAAAGTAAGCTTATCAATTAACTTCATCTTATTATTTTCAAATTTTGGAACATAGACAACTGACACTAATGCAGATAAAAAATATAATTGTGAATAAAAACATTTAATTAAAAAAAAAAACTAAAAAGCTAAACTCTGAAAAGATTCCCACTTAAACTATCACTCTCCACCAAAGGATGGTGATGGATTACCCTATTTGTAACCATATTCTTAATTCGTTGTTATTATTCCAGTGTTTCTTTATGAAATATTTTCATTCGCCCTCTTTTTTTACATAAAAGATAGCATATCATACACATTGTTTGCCATCTTGCTTTTTTCATTAAGCAATACATCTTGTCGATCTCTCCATCTCAGTGCATAGGTTTCCTCCTC
>NW_006408597.1:38428-62738 GCF_000296735.1 Chrysochloris asiatica
TCAGTTGCTATATAGGATTTCCAAGGCCTTTTCAATCTTTGCAGGAGCAGAAAGCCTCATTTTTCTCTTGCAGAGTGACTGGTAGGCTCAGACTACCAACCTTGTGGTTTGCAGTCCAGTGTTTGTCATATGAATTCACCACACTCCCCGAGCCAAAAAAATAACATCATGATAGATGGAGAAAAGATTGATGTTGTTAAAGACTTCATTTTGCTTGGATCCACAATCAAGGCATGGAAACGGCAGTCAAGAAATCAAATGACGTATTGCATTAAGTAAATCTGCTGCATAAGACCTCTTAAAGTGTTCAAGAGCAAAGCTGTCAGTTTGAGGACTAAAGTGCGCCTGACCCAAGCCATGGTATTTTCAATAACCTCATATGCATGTGAAAGTTGGGCAATGAATAAGAAAGACCATAGAAGAATTGATGCGTTTGAATTATGGTACTGGAGAAGAGTATCAAAAGTACCACGGACTGACTGCCAGAAGGATAAACAGATTTGTCTTGGAAGAAGTACCGCCAGAATGCTCCTTAGAAGCAAAGGTGGCAAGAATTCTTCTCTCACACTTTGAGCATGTTGTGAGGAAAGACCAGTGCCTGAAGAAAGACATCATGCTTGGTAAAGTCAAAGGTCAGAGAAAAAGAAGAAGACCCCCAACAAGATGGACTGACACTGTGGCAGCAACAAAGGGTTCAAGCATAACAACAATTGTGAGGATGGCGCAGGACAGGGCAGTGTTTCATTCTGTTGTGCACAGGGTCGCTATGAGTAGGAATCAACTTGATGGCACCTGCTAATCAAAAGGTTGGCAGTTTGAATCCAAGGAGAATGCAGTCTGCTTTGTAAAGGTTTACAACCTTCTCTAGGGTTGCTGTGAGTTGGAAGCAAATGGCTTTGTTTTGTTATTCTAATTAGGCCATACTAGAGTACGGTGGATCTTAAACCTAATCGCTGTGAATAGTGTCTTATTTCAAAAAGCTTAGGGGAAAGACAGATGCCATGTGAGGACCCACCTATAAGTAAATGAATGCCAAGGATTGCTGTCAGGCACTGGAAATAATGAGTGGGCCACAGAATAAATCAATACAACCGAAACCATAATTTGGACTTTCAGACTGCAGAATGTGAGAAATGAATTCTATTCATTGAAGTTACCCACTTGTGGTATGTTTTCGTTACCACAGCACTAAGAAACTAAGACACCCTTTCCCTTCTTCCCAGCAGAACCTTCTCCTGTCAGTCCATGTGCTCAGGGATGCCCCATCCCATGCCTTATACAGATTGTTTCAGGAATGGGCACATAGCCCACAGTGAACAATGAAAACATGAGAGGAGAGCTACTCAGGGCATCTTCTGAGACAACTTTCTACTTACAGGCTCATAGGAATAGGCCATCTCTCTTCTTTTTCTGGAAATCGTTACATCTGGCTGTGACACCCAGAACTACTATAACCTTCTTGCTACCAGCCTGAAGCTGGTGCCAACACTGAGGAGGGCAGAGCAGAGAGCTGGAAAGAACCTGGATCCTGATGATATCACTGGGCTCTGAACCAACAAATCATGAGTGTCTATTCCAAAACTCCTCTTATGTGGCATAACAAATGCTATTATCTAAGTAACTTTGGGTTGGGGTTTTCTGTTACTTGCAACCAAGAGCATCCCAGCTTTAGTACTATCTATCCATCATTCAGGCCACTCTCCCATATCCACTACCACCTTGTTGCTCACACTCAGGATAGAAAGATGCTGCTGCTGTTTTCCCTGGAAAGACTTGTAGCTTCTCACTTGGAGCCCATTCGTCATCCCTTTACCGAAATGACACACACCCAACCTTCTGCCCTTGCATACATAAGAGAAGTTCTGACATTGAAAGCTTGGTGTTACAAATGTCTGGAGTTCTGTGTTTGAAAGGGACTCACACAAGATTGAGGGGCCATCTAGAAAGGTAATGAGGGGCTAAGTAATTGATCACAGTTCACTTACCCTCTCTACTTGGATGAGTATGCTCTTAGGCAAATGGGATTAGAAATGAAGACGTGCAAGAGACTGGAGTGTTCAGAGGGGTGGGCAGAAACTGTGTTCAACTGCAACTCTTTGGAGATTGTGAGAAAATGTGAGAAAAGGACAGCTCAAACTAACTTTGTGGAGGGGCCAGAAAGGAATAAGGGAAGGGAAATTAGCATTTATGGGATACCAATGTCCTGGTGTGGCACTGTGAGATAAAACACTGGACTACAAGGTTAGCTGTTCAAACTCACCAGCCAGGTCTTAGAAACCCCATTACAGGGTTGCTGTGAGTTGCAACTGACTCAACAACACTTAACAACAATGTGCCAGAGACTACCAAGAAGTACTCAGAAAATGAAATTAGGTGATAATAATAGTAGTTACCAGCTACTGAGCACTTACTATATTGTTGTTGTGGTTAAGTGCCGTCAAGTCAGTTCTGACTCATAACGACCCTGTATAGGGTTTCTGAGGAGCAAGCGGTGAGTTTGAACCACGGACCTCATGGTTCAAAACAACCTTATGGTTGAGTACTTATTCTACAGCACCACACCAGGACTTACTACATATCACACACAATTCTAAATATTAACACAGATTAACTCAAAAGTCTTCCCAGGAAATCCAATGAAATGGGAAATATTATGATAGCTTCATTTTACAGATGAGAAAACTAAGGCCCAAAGTGTTTAAGTAGATGGCCCAAAGTTACTAACTGGCAAGTGGCAAAGGCAGACTACATACAAGCCCAAGCAGAGTGATTCCAGAGGCCATATACTCAGTTATAGCATAATGCCTTTAAAGTATAAGTAAATGCTTAGTACATATGCTGCATGGCACATAGCAACACATACACACTAGCATATATATTAATAGTTAGACATGTTAATTACATGAAGAGAGATGTGCCTCATTTTTTTAAACAAAGAACCTTTGATGCAAGTTCTTTCATGTACCTATTTTACAGATGAGGAAATTGCTGCTCAGAGAGGTCAAACAGGGTCACACAGAATATGAAATAATGGTGATTTGAACTAGTAGGCATCTAACTCTCAAGACTGTTCTTTTCACTATCCTCTACTCACTCATGTTTGGGAGGTATTGGCTGAGCTGCTTGTACTAGCATTCATTCATTCAGTCAGTCTGTCCATCAAAAAATATTTATTGAGTACTGTTTTCTACATATTGAAGATGTACCAGTGAACAAAATAGACAAAAGCCCCTACCTTCAAGAAACTTCTCTTCCAAGGGAAGAAGACAAGCAATAAACAAAATAATTATGAAGCATAGGGACAGAATATGTGGCAAGCAAAAGGACATTGACTTTTAGTTTAAATATGATCAAATCAGAAGTCAATGGAAGGTTTTAACCAAGAGTCTCATGATCTGATGTATATTTTTAGATGATCATTCTGGAAGAATACGGAGTGAGGACTAAAGGCCATGTGAGTAGAAACAGGTGACCAGTTAGGAACCTATGACAATAATTAAAATGAGATATGAGTGAGGTTTCAAGCAGGTGTAATCATTGGTAAGAGGTAGTTAGATTCCATACTTATTTTTTTTAAATTCATGTCAGGGTGTCCTGATGGACCAGATATGGGAGAAAGACTTTTAAAACATCAGTTCCCAGTGTTCCCAATTAGTGCCATGGGTTTGGGGAAGGCTGCATTCTACTCCATATGCATTTTCATTGCCAGACCTCTTATACTTCCCATATTTAATATTTTCCTCCCTTAGATGTCAATCTTTCCAAGGGCAGGACCACAGTCTCTGTTTTCCCAACCATGTGTATCAGCATGATAAAAATCACAGACCAAGACGACACAATCTCTTGGCATTCATAAATCCCACATCCACAACTGCAGAATCCATCACCATAATCTACAGAGAGGTGGGAGAGAAATCATGAAAGAGAGGGAAATTTCCGGTTGGCAGCAGAACTGAGGCAGTTTGAGATTAGATTGAAAGATATTTTTGCTGAGTCTAGACTGCTAAGATGACAGTGTTTTTCTTTCAGAACATTAAAGATGCTTCTCCACTGTTCTCTGTCTTCCATTATTTCAGAGACAAAGTCTGCTGTCATTCTTATCTGTTTTTCTCCATCTGTAAGTAATATGCCTTTGTGCTCTGGCTCCTGTTAAAATTTTATCTATATCACTAGTTTAAAGCAATTTGATTATGTGCCTTAGAGTCATTTTCATCATGTTTCTTTTTCTTTTGATTTATTGAATATTTTAGAACTTCCGATTTATCATTTTAATTGACTTTAGAAACCATTTGGCTATTATTTTCCCAAACATTTGTTTTTTCTTCCCATTTCCCTTCTTCTTCTGGGACTCTAGTTATACATATTTTAGGTGGTTTAAGTTGTTGATTTTTTTGCTTTTTAAAATATTTTTTCTCTGTGTGCTTTATTTCAAATTGTTTATACTGCCTCTTGAGGTCCCTAATATTTTATTCTGCAGTCTCTAATCCTCTGTTGATCTGGTCTCTGAGATATTTCCCATGAGAAAAAAATCCATAAGATTTCCCATCTCAGGCATTATATGTTTATAGAAGTTAGATTTCTGACTTTTTTCATGTCTTTCATGTATTTTTTAAATATGTTCATGTTTTTCTCTACCTTGTTAAACATGAAATATAGTTATTTTGTTGCTGTTAAGTGTTTTAGAGTTGGTTCTGATCCATAGCAACCCTGTATAGGGTTTCCGAGGAGCGACTGGTGAGCTTGAACTGCCAATCTTGTAGTTCAAATGGCTTTGCAGTCTGGAGCATTAACCCACAGTGCCACACCAGGACTCCCTAAATATAGTTATAAAATCTGTTTAATGTACTTGTCTACAATTCTACCATTTGCATTAGTTCTGGTTCTGCTTGTTTTGATTGCTTTATCATTACATTATGGTTGCATTCCCCTACTTTGGCCCTGGAAATTTTTTATTGTTTTTCAGACATTGTAAATTTTACTTTGTTATTTGCTGGAAAATTTTGTATGCTTTTAATTGTTTTAAGCTTGGAGGAAAAATCCAGTCCCTGTTAGTCCTTTAATGCTAGAAACAGAAGACTCTGGCTTTGTGTTGTAGTGAGACTCTTTGAGTGGTTACAAAGACTAGAGATGAGAGATGAGAGATAGTGATAGTGTTATTTTCCAATCCAACAACTTCTGGGCCCTTTCTAGTTCTCTAGATTCTGTTAATAATCTGGTCATTTCTCTCTTTAGCCCATCTATTTCTTGTAGTACCTTATTACATTCAGTTAATAAGAGACAGCTTATCTTTTTAAAATTCTGCTTTGAAATCTCATTATTCAAACCTAAAGGTCATTAAATAATTTTTCTGTCTTCCAAGTAACTTCAGGAATAATTTTACCAATTGTTTCACTGTAGATAATATGGTCCACCTTTTAAAAAAATTTTATCCCCAGACTACTGTAACAATTTTCTTATCTTTTTTGGCCTCTACTTGCTTTTTAAAGTCAACATTATGCATCATTGGGGGGGGGGGGGCTTGTTTGGGGAAGCACCCAACTTCCAGACACCAATTTGTGTATCTATTGTCGCAATAATGCTGCATAACAAGCTACCCCAAGACTCGGCCACTTAAAACAATGTTCCTTGGGTTGAGGGGGAAATTCTGCCCATATGGTCTAGGGTTGGTTTGCTCATGACTCTGCAGTCAGCTGGAGACAAGCTGTTCTAGGATATCCTTGTCTGAGACAACTTGGCTTTCATCTACATGTTTCTCATATGTCTCCACTGGGCTGTTACAGGCAGTTCTCATTACCAGAGGCTAACCTTGACATGTTTTAATGACTGTTACAGAATTACAAGAGAAACAGAAGAAATACACTCTTTTTCAAGCTTCTGCTTAAATCCAGTTTATAACTAACTGTCCCATTAGCCAAAGCAAGTCAAGTGGCCAGAGTCAATGCAGAAAGGTGTAGGTACTGCAGCCCCACCTACTGGACTGGGCCACTACCTGCTCCTGTACCATCTGATCATTGATGGGCCAACCAACCAACCAAGCCCACCAAACCCAACCTCAACTTTGCTATACAAACAGCAAACGGAGACCTGCACACACACTCACATTCTTTATTACATCCAACAGGAAACAGTTTGTGAGTACCTAAGAACACACCAGCATGCAGTCATCAGTTGAATATAAATACAACAGCACCCCAATGTCTCAGAGAAAACACACAATTTCAGTTCTGTAAAGAAATAAGACATAGTGGCTCAAACAAGTGAACAAAATACAGTGCCAGAGACCTTTTCAGAAAGAAATGACAAGGTGACCACTTGATAAGGTTTTCAAAAGCATATTCAGGAAACTTCAACAGATTGAAAGAAAGATTGAGAAAACTTCAGACAAAACCAAGGAAAACAGAAAAAATTTTCAGGAAAATGCTATAAGAACAAACTAACAAAATGAATGAAACAGTAGACATTATACAAAAGCAGTAAACAGAATTCCAGAAGATTAATACTAAGATTTCAGAAATAGATAATACACTGAGAGGGCAAAGGAGTAGCATGAAATCAATGGAAGAGTGAATTAGTGGGTTTGAAGACAAATCTCTCAATACTGATCTGCTAGAAGGATAATCAGAAAAGAGAAAAAACAAACCACAATAAAAAGGAAAGCCTAGGAATTATGTGGAATAGATCTTACCTTTGATGGGAATTCCAGAACAGGAAGAGATAAAAGTATAGAGAAAATTGTCAAAGACTTCTTGGAAGAAAACTTCTCTAACATCATGGGAGACAAGAAGAGGCGCATTCAAGAAACTGAGTGAACCCTAAACAGGATAGGCCCCAAAAGAAAATCACCAAGAAATACCATAATCAAGCTTTCTAAAATCAAATACAAGGAAAAGCTCCAGATAATAGCTCAGGAAAACCACACAAAAATATCTACAAAAGAGAACCAATAAGGCTACGCTCTGATTTCGCAGCAGAAAATATGCAAGCAGAAAAGGCAATGGGATGACATATATAAAACTCTGAAAGAAAAAAAAAAATGTCAACTAAGAATCATACGCTCAGCAATATTGTCCCTCAGATACAATGGTGAAATTAAGATATTACCAGATAAACAAAAATGAAAGGAATTTGTAAAAACCAGACCAACCTTACAGGAAATACTAAAGGTAGTTAGTTCTTCAGATATAAAACCAACAGCAGTAGACAACAACCTGAGATTAACATCATGACAACACCACCCAGAAGTCAATTCATTTATAAAAGTATCCAAAGTAAAACAAACCTCTGATTGAAAATAGGGAACCAGAGATATCAGTTTGTAATGAAGACAATTACCAAGTGAAAAGAGGTAAAATGTAGTTATAGAACTTCCAAATGGAGAGGAAGTCAAGCAGATTTTAAGATGGAACAGACTCTTTTAAACTTGGGAAGAAAATAATACACGTGATACTTGGATGAAGGGGAAGCCTCAATTCAGTAAGAGGGAGGCTGACAAAAATGATGGAGGAAGGGGAAGCACGAGTTAAAGACAACAGAGGTAGAAACTGTTATATCTGCAATAATGGTGATGCATGAATTGACATGCAGGCTGAAGAGGTGTGGGATGGAGAGTGGGAATATACCCACAAATATGTGTATGTATGTATATGGACTTCAGATGTGGCACTGTAGGATAAGCACTTGATCACAAGGTTGGTTTGAACCACAAGATTGGCAGTTCAAACTCACCAGCTGCTCCTCAGAAACCTTATGTAAGGTCACTATGAGTCAGAAATGTGGTAACGGCACTTAACAACAACAAAAACATACATATATAGGTTTGACAACGATATCTGTATATCAGTATTTGTGGAGTATACCCACAAATATATATAGGTTTGACAGAGGGTTTTTGTACCTTTGCTGTAAATATATCCATGAATATAGCGGAGCATACAAGGGGCAAATACCTTGAAGGAATGCATTACTGATCCTCGGGTCTCAGGGAACAGCCAGATCAACTGGCATAGCATAGTCTACAAAGATAATGTTCTACATCCTACTGTAAGTAGCTACCGGGGTCTTAAAACCTTGTGAGCAACCCTGTAAAGTACAACTATTGGTCTCTTCCTATCCAGAGGAAAGAGAAGTGATGAAAATTGAAGACACTGGAACAATTAGTCCAGTGGACTAAAGGATTATATGACCATCAGTCTCCATGGCCCTCAGACCAGAAGAACTAGATGATGCCTGGCTACCACTATCAACTCCTCTGAAAAGGGATCACATTAGAAGGTCCTAGAGTAGTAGAAAATGTGGAACAGAACTCAAAATCATAAAAAAGCTAGGCTTATGGGTGAAACCCATAGTCACTCTTTAGGTCTAGAACTGAACCATACCTGTGGCTCACTTTTCAGCCAAATAGGTCTATAAGGGGCCCTGATGTGACGCTGTGGGATAAAGCACTGGACTGCAAGGTCAGTTTGAACCACAAGATGGGCGGTTCAAACTCACCAGATGCTCCTGGGAAACTGTACAAGGTCACTATGAATCGGAACCAACTCAAGGGCCCTAAACACCACCACCAATAAGGGAACCAATACTACCTTAGAATAAGCAACCATTGGAGTTTGTTTTTTTAAAAGGCAATATATACCCAATGATAAAATTTGGAAGAATGAGAAAAGAAGGAGGTCTTGAACAGGAACCACAGAGAGGAAATAGGGTAAATGGAATAAATCACACTGGGGATTATAATCAATCAGATGAAAAAAAGAGATGTATGGATCATTGGATGTAAAACTGATGATCTGTTTTGTAATCCTTCAATTCACTATGAAAAGTTTGAAAAACATTATGAAAGATGAGTAAAAACTAAAAAAAAAAAAAGGGGGGGGGCATGCATGTCCCAAGAAATGGAAAGGAAGATGTAAAACAATCTCTTATTTTACAATGACAAGATCATATATTTAGAAAATCCAGACGTTCACCAGTGTTATAAAGGGAAGCTCCTTAGAGACTCAGCTGTGGGGGAATTGAGAATTCCCCTGGGAAAGGAGTCTTGAAAGTTGGCACCTGGTTTTCTACAGACTTCACCACAGGCGCGTTTTCCTCTTACTGATTTTGCGTTGTATTCTTTCTCTGTAATACATTCTAAATATGAATACCACGAGGGGCAAGTATAGGTATAGGGAAGCATGGAAATTGGGGAGTTATAATGCAATCCTCCTACTCTACCCCATGATATGGGTATTGGTATTATTATCATCCCCATTTTGCAGAGGAAACAGAGGCACAGAAAAGTTAAGTAACTTACTCGCAGATGGGTGGTGGTGTTTGAAGTTTGGAAGCTAGGTGATTTGGCGGCAAGTTCCCTGTGCACATGCTTGACAGGCCCAGAGCTTTGTGGTAGCCCCTAACTCATCTGGATAATGCGTTATCGAGCTTTCTCTTAGAGCTTTCCAGGGACGGCAAGCTCATAACCTCCCTAGTTTAGCCACTGACCTCCAGAGGTCAACCAGAAACCACAGATCCCTGTGTAGGGTCAGGCTGCCAGCCCTGCCGCCCGTGCCCGTGGCCGCGGCCGCGCGGTGGGGCCTTTCAGGGGTTAATGACAAGAAAAAGAGAAACAAAAGAAGGAATAAAGTCAAGAAATGTGCCATGAAGCTTCTGGCCGCGCAAAGCAGAGAAAGTCATTTCCAACTTCTTTCATCTCGTAGATGAAGCCACTAAATAAAGGGGCAAAGCGGCGAACACAAGGGCT
This sequence comes from Chrysochloris asiatica, assembly GCF_000296735.1. Lineage (NCBI taxonomy): Eukaryota > Metazoa > Chordata > Mammalia > Afrosoricida > Chrysochloridae > Chrysochloris > Chrysochloris asiatica. The sequence continues at coordinate 48,168 of NW_006408597.1, forward strand.
TTTAATCTGTCTCATCTCCTTCATAATAACTGCAAATTTTCCCAGGGCCCCTGGGAGTGAGCCTCTTCCCTGCGCCCGGCCTTATCTCCCCCTCCACATTTCGCTGGCGCCGCGCCGCTCCCGGTGCGCGCTGCCCGGGCCGTCCCGGCGAGGCCTGGGGGAGCCGGCGCTCCCCGCCTTATTGTTCGGCCGGCCAGGGGCCCGGAGGAGGGATGAAGGCCAGTCAAAGGGAAGCGGGCTCGCAGCGGCTTCATTAACTGCGGCCTTTCAGCGGCGCGCATATCAGAGCAAGGCCTTTTCAGAGGCGCTAATTAGCAATTTGGAGCCTTCCCCCCTCTGGAGAGGCGCCTTCAATCTAACAAGTGGGAACAGCGCTGCGCTTCCTTTTTTTCTGCACTTAATATTTATTGTTTTCCCTTTTCACCCTCCCCTTCTGTTCCGTCTCCCCACCCAAAGCATTGTCCGACTCATCTCGTAACCAGATAAGACCTGGGGGGGGGGGGTGTTTGGCGGGGAGAGAACAGGGGACTGCATCATTAATCACTCTTTTAATTCTAGACTAATGATAACTTTCTTGCACCGAGAGAAGTTAATCTTTCGTGGATATTGAGAAAGAGAAAGGGGAGCGGGGATCGCACAACAGGGTAGAGATGGCCGAAGGGACGTGCATCCCCTTCCCCACACTCAATTCCCCAAATTGCACCGCCCGACCTGTAGGATGAAACCCTGCGTGTGTCGGATAGAACTGTGCTCCATAGGGTTTTGGATATTGGCTGATATTTCGTTAAGTAGATCTCCAGGCCTGGGAGGACTAGAATCTCCAACCTTTTGGTTAGCAGCTGAGCACATTAACCATCGCATCACGATTATGAGATAACTTTAATTCTTCCTGCCCTCTCTACGGAATAGCAATCTTTCCAGACCTATACAAATTCAACGTATTCTTCAAAGTTCAGCTCAGGTGTGACCTCCTCTATGATGCCAACCCTGATTGCCTTGGCTGAATTTCTCCTCTTCCTCCGCTCTCTGAAACTCCAAAGCACTTTTCACACCCTATTATTACAGTGAGTTCTGCCCACATTATGTCGTTAAGTGCTGACAAGTTATCAGTTTGGGCTCATAGGGACCCTACATAGGGTTTCCAAGGAGCAGCTGGTGGGTTTAAAGTGCCGACCTTGCAGTTAGCAGGCCAGTTATAGTGCCACACCAGAAGGACATCAAGTTTTTAAAATGTTCTGTTCTCCTCAAGGAGCCTTGGTGGTGCGGTGGGTTAAGCACTGGGCTACTAACTGAAGAGTCAGCCACTGTTCCAGAGAAAGATGAGGTTGTGTGCTCTCTGCTCCAGTTCTCTGTGCCAGTTCTACTAGGCCATAGAAGGGTCACTATGATGAGTGGTCAAAAATCAACTCGATGGCAATGGGTGGACTGGTAAATATTTGTCAAATGAATGGGTAGATCAGTCAGCAAATTTCTGACTGCCACAAGTAGTACTGACAAGAATGTTGTTGTTGTTGTTAAGTGCCATCGAGTCAGTTCCGACTCATAGAGACCCTGCATAGGGTTTCCAAGGAGCAGCTGGTTTAACCCTCATAAAAACCCTGTGATGTAAGTGTATGCGGCCCCCATTTTACAAATGGGGAAATCAAGGCACAAAGAAGTTAAGGAACTTGCCTACCTCACAGAGCTGTTAAACAGCAGAGCTGGGGCTCAAATTTGACTTCTTTTTCTAGGACATAATCCTGGCTTCCACACAGGCTCATACCTCTTTGCATGGACTGAGGAGGCTCAAGGCAAAAGTCCAGGCAGCCACAGGGGGATGGTGAATGTGGCAGGTGAGCCAGGCCCTCACCTGGAAAGCCACAGAGCAGTCAGAACTTCAGACCTGGCAATTGGTGCTTCAAGTTTGGCCACTAAGTGAGCAACTGAGCGCTGGCTTAAGCCCTAACCCCTGGAACTGTGGCTGGTCCTTGACCCTCAGAGAACCCATCTCCCTTCTCATTGAGGCCCACTCCATTCACTGAAGTGTCAGGAACACAATTCCCAGGAAACTCCGGGGGCTGCTCTGCAGAAATGAGCGGAATAGAGTGCCCCAGAAAGGGAGGGAGGGCAGGAGAACCCCCCAAAACCCCCTCCGAATTATAAACATATCCTCTTTAAGTACATTTCTAAGGATAACATTTGTATTACTCTGTCCTGTGTCTGCAGATAGGGCCACGCCTATCTCCTCCATCTTCCCTCCTTTCTCTCTGCTCAGCTGGGAGCGGTCCCTATCTGAGGCAACGCTGACAATCCGCTTCTCTGCAATTGTTTCGATGGAGGGGAAAAATTAATTTCTGCCTATCGTTAATTGAGAGAATTGTGTGGAGGGCGAGGAAAGGGGAGGGGGGAGGAGAGGAAGGAAGAAGGCGGAGGGGTGCAATCGTGTTATTAACCGTGTCCCTTTCATAAGCAAATATTCTGATTGCTATCTGTGAGCTGAGAGGCTCATTAATGCAGGAAGCAAAGAGGTGATTAGAGAACTTTCCAGAGCGATTGAGCTAAGCAGGAGGGAGGGAATTTGGGAAGGACTGGGCTGTAGGAAAAGCCACAGACCTGAGAGATGGTCCCCTTCTTCACCCTCTCCCAGCACCCACTTTCAAACAGGCCCCCAAAACCATCAGGTGCATTTTGGGGAAATTCAAAAAGTGAGGGAAAACTTAGCAAAAGTCCTATCTTGCTAAAGACTCCCTCCTGATGCTAAGGTGATTAAAGTGATTGATAGTCAGCACTCAGGTTTTATAGTTACCAAACTTGTTTTGCTTGTTGGTTGTTGTTATGTGCTGTTGAGTCCACTCGGATTCATAGCAGCCACATATGGCAGAGTTGAACTGCTCCAGTTCAAACCCACCAGCTGCTCTTCAGAAACCTGATACAGGGTCGCTATGAGTCAGAACCGACTAGACAGCGCTTAGCAACAGCAACAGCCATCTGTATTGTACAGAAGCAGATCTCTCACAGAGCCACTGGGTTTTAACCCCTAACCTTTCACTTAGCAGCTGAGGGCATAACAACTGTGCCACCACGGATCCTTTTTACCTAAGTAAATGGGTTTGTAAATCCTGTGATTGTCTTGATTGCTTTACTGTCTAATTCACCAATTATTATCCTTACGCTGCCTTAAAGGGAAGGAGCTCTGGTAGAACAGTGGTTACGAGTTGGGCTGCTAACCTCAAGGTCAGAAGTTCAAAACTACCACCTGTTCCGCGGGAGAAAGATAAGGCTTTCTGTTCCCATAAAGATTTACAGCCTCGGAAACCCTGTGCAGGGTCGCTGTGAGTCGAGACCCATTCCACGGCACACTACCACCATCTTCCTGGGTTTTGTCCCAGCTTGATCTGTGAAACCAATGTGCACACAATCTCTGGTTAGTGACAGAGGTGGAGAGTGAAGGCAGTGGGGGCTGAGGATTGAAAGGAAGGAACAGTGAGGGGTGGCAGGCTGTGTGGGATGCAGGCACCTCTCAGTCAGTCTGGCCATAACTGTAGAGGTCAGTTACAAGCGAACCCATCCTAATGAAACCCTCTCAAGCAGGTGTCTCACATTTCTCTCCACTTTTCTGCCCTAAGGTGATCTCCAAGGAGAAGCAGCTCAGCAGTACACACACACACACACACACACACACACACACACACACACACACACACGGATCCCTATTCCCACCCTAGCATAACAGTGGAGTTATGCCCCAGGGACAATCCTTAACCAAGGAGATCAGAGTCTGTGGATAGGTACCCCAGGCTCCCCGGTGCTAGCAGGCAATCTGTACCCTTCTCAGAGAGAAGGACTCAGCCGGTTGCTTGCAGGGCCCACCTCAAGAACACACTGTTTTATTGGCTTCTCATCCTTATCTGGGAGTGAGGTGACACTAGTAGATAAGTACTGTATCAAGAATCACAAGGTTGGTGATTCGAACCCACCAAAGGTGAGGCTTTCGACTCTCGCAAAGATTTTCAGAAACACTGCACAGAGTTGCTATGAGTTGAAATCGACTTGACGGCACTTAACAACAACAACCTCCTTACCCACCTTGCTTTTCCAAGTCCTCAGTCATGCTTCCTGGTGTTACCTCATTTATTGAAATAAATGCCATATAACCAAACCTGCTCAAGTTCTACTTTCAGGAGAATGACCAAAACTAAGACAGGTATGGGCCCCCACAGCAAAGAGCAGGGGATTTTCACCAGGGAGAGGTGGCAAACACTGCATCAGAAAATGGTTTCATGTGATCTGGGGGTAGAGAGTGGGGGTAGAGATGGACTAGGAGCCAGGGAAGACAGGGAAGTTACAGGTTGACCTCAAGTGATGAGACACAGAGACACGGTCGGAGACAAGAACACCTCGAACACTCTGTCTGCCTTGGTCAGCTGTGATGTTGCCCAGTGACAGTATAGTCAATGTGCCTAGCACCAGGCAGGGTTCAGGGTGCTGACACTACAGGACCATCTCTCTCTTGTCTCTAGGACCCCCCACCGACCAGTTCTTCCTCCCAGCCAGCTCCTGGAACTCCCAGGGTGCATCACAAGGCCTGTTTGAAAAGTACATACCCCCAGGTGAAGCTGAAGAAGCTACCTCTAGAAAAGGAACTGAAGGAGAGACAGTGATGAAGAGCTGTTGTTTGGGGGACACGGCTGAAGCAGGGCTCCAGGGACAGAGAGCTATGGTTGTTCTATCCCCCACTCCCCACCTCCAAAGGACGACTCAGTTTTCTTCCAGGAATCCAGTGTTCCCTCCTGACATATTTTTAACTCTAAGAATAGGACAGTGACCAGCAAAAAGACCAAGGCCAGAAACAGACCCAGGAAGACCCAGGAAAGGGAAAGAAAGAAAAGGAAAGGGAGAGAAACAAGGGAGAGGCATTGGAGATTTTCCGAATAATCTTCATTCTCGACAGTGCTTTCTGTTTAAAAAAATGAAAAAGGAATGATGGAGAAGGGGAGAGAGTCAGACAAGTTTAATGATGTGTGTTCAAAGCTCAGATTGGAAAAATGACAGAGAAAAGCAGCCTGTTTCAGCACTAATAAATTGTTCTCTGCCGTAAGAGGCGCCTGTCGCGGCATTAATACAGGCCCCTAATACACGGGTCAGGGTTAAGTAATTCTCTCCGGCAACTTAAGCGAATAATGAAGCTGGCAGCGGCTGGTGGTGCGGTGGGAGAGGAGGTCTGCACTGCCGGCACTTTGTCTTCATTTATTATGCCAGCGGCGGCATGGACGGGAAGCCTCCACCGAGGAGATATCGCTTCATTTCGGCAAGGTAATGAAAGCCGGGTTGGGGGGAGGATAAACCAATTTGCCGGCTGACACTGGAGGGAGTGATTTGCGGACTCAAGAAGGGTAGAGGAGGACCCAAACACAAGGAAGCACAAGGCTAAACCCAAGTGGGCCAAGGTCCTTCCTTTGACAGCACCAGACCCTGAGACTGAATGGGGACAAGTAGACCAAAGCTAGGAGAAGGAGGCACAGTAGAAGAGCCACATGAGTGGGAAGGTGAGAGAGGGGATAAAAAACAGAGAACAGTTCAAAAAAAAGAAAGGTCACAGACCAATACAGGGGTGAAGAGTAATAGAGAATAGAGTAATGCCTGGGAATGAGGCATTATGGGCAAGAAAAGAAACTGAGGCCCAAGATGGAGGTGCAGGCCTTGGATAACAGGAGCGCAAGCTTGAAGAATCTGGAACTAAACTAATTTTGCAGGGAGAGGCCAACATTCTCTCAGGATATTTTGGCTCCCTGAGAACATGGTTTGGTGATTATCCTTTTCGTGGGCAGTGTGGGCCAGTTTGGGTGTCTTCCAGTCATTCCTTAGGAGGCAGCCTAAATTTGGGGGCAGAGGGTCTGAGGGGAGTAAGTTGGAGATGCAATCCAAAACCTGGGTCAACTTTCCCATCAGCAAGCTCATGGCAGGAGACCCCCAGTTCTGCCTTAAAAGCTGAGGAAGATGCTGTGGGCAGGTGCTCAGGCGAGTCTACCTTGCAGTTGGACACCTCCCTCCAGCAGCATGGCCCAATTACAAGTTGCCATTCTTTGCCACATGGTAGTTAGATAAGAGATAAGGTTAGCCTGTAGTGAAGGGGCCCACTCCAGCCATTTGTCTAAGGATGTTGTTAACTGGGTCTTGTGCATGCTCCAAACTCACTTCGGAACCAAGTGGAATTCCTTAAGAACAGGCATAACCCCAGGAATGTAGGCAAGTTTCTATTTTCCCTAACACCTTTACCTTTTTTTCTTACCTTCAGCACTGAGATCTTTGGACAGCTCCAGCCAGAGGTGGAGTAAAGTAAACCAACTTTTCATGTGACCTTTTAAAATTCCTTAAGACCCATCTGCTGTAGGGTAAACACTGGGCTGCAAACTCACCAGCTGCTTCTGGGAAACCTTTTACAGGGTCACTATGAGTCAGAACCAACTTGACAGTACTTAACAACAACAGGTCAAGACCCATCCAAGAATCCAAGATTAAGACAAAGAGACCTTCAGCAGCCAATAATTGAAGGCAAGTCTCAATTTCTAGAGATCAGTTACCTTCTGATGTGCTTGCTTCTAGTCTTTTTTTTCCTGTATCTCTTTAACTTTATTATTTTGTTTCCTCAAAAACCCTTAGCCCGGGGCATGTGCTCTGACAGTGGATATGGAGTATGTAAGGTGGAAGCTTCAATTTCTCCTCTGACCCTGTTCAGAGGAGCCCCTGAGGATGAGTCTTCATTCTTCCTGGTGCGGGGTACAAAAATGGTGAGCAGGCTGATCTCTTACACCAGATTGGGCAGAAGCAGATCACCAAGCTTTTCTTCAAAGGTACTTCTGGGTGGATTTGAGCCATCAGTCTTTTGGTTAGAAGTTGAATGCTTCTTCCCTCAGAGGAAAACCTTGGTGATCTGATTCTGAAGAGGTCACAGCCTTGAAAACCCTATGAAGGGCACCCATTTTGCCTCCACCCTCATCCTCCAAGATTGAGACAGGAAGATCTTCAGTGTCAATAATTGAAGGAGAGTCTCCATTTCCCCACCCTTCCCATGTCCACATGACTCCTCTCCTCCCCCTCTTGCCCTCCACCAAGCGAGTGTGCATTCTCGTTCTTTCTCTCTCTCTCTCCCTCTCCTAAGGAGCACTGCCACTTTTCTCCCCTGATGTGGGTTAAGGATTTCCAATAAGGACCAAGCATTTGAAGCTTAACACTGAAGTCTCTGGAGAAGCCAGGACAATTTCACACTAATCTAACCCATGAAGGGAAAAAGCATCGGAAGCAAAAATTACATCAAAGAGAAGTTAATGCTGAGAAGCAGGCGACATAAAAGGGAGCTGCTTTCAGTTTCAAATGACTACACCAATCTGGATTAAGAGATCAGCCTGCCGAATGTCTGTCTCACCATTTTTGTATCCTGCACCAGGCAGAATGAAGACTCGTCCTCAGGGGCCACTCTGCACCGGGTCAGAGGAGAAACTGAAGCTTCCACCTTACTCTGTATCCACTGTCACAGCACATGCCCAGTCTAAGGGTTTTTGAGGAAACAAAATAATAAAGTTAAAGAGATACAGGAAAAAAGACTACAAGCAAGCACATCAGAAGGCTAACTGGTCTCCAGATGACTTTCCCCCTCTCAATTGTTCCAAATGTTCTGTAATGAAGTGATATTACTTTCATCATGACAAAAATAAAATCAATGTTTAAACAGCAATGGAAATTCAATGCTTGGATCTCCAGCTGGAATGTTTATCTCTAGGCAGTTTCCTTGGCAAGGCACCTAGCATAGCTGTCTTATGAGTGAGTATATGTCCTGGTGTGGCGCTGTGGGTTAATGTGCCAGACTGCAAAGCCATTTGAACTGCAAGGTCGGTGGTTCAAGCTCACCAGCTCCTCCTTGGAAACCCTATACAAGGTTGCTATAGATCGGAATTGACTCAATGGCCCTTAACAACAACAACAACGTAAGTGAAAAAGCACTTCATGAAAAGCAGTGCTGCAAGTTCTGAAGGTGTGGACAGTGACAAAGGCATGAGGGCCGTGGCTTCTCTCATCTATTCTAAGACAGTCCATGACCACTTGGGAAGTTCTTAGCACTTTAATTCTCCCATTCCTACAGGATGTAGGTTTCCGTGTTGCTGAATTCTCAGCACTTCACATAGAACCTGAACGAATAGCCATCTGTTGAACAAGTAAATGAATGAATGAAAACAAAAATGTTTTCCATTTCACTTGACCACAGATAGAATTGCTCTGTGTAGTCCACTTAAAGGAGCTCTGGTAGAACGCTGGTTAGTTAGATGACCAGCTGCTAACAGCCACTCTGGACAATCTGGTGATGTGCTCAGGTCAAGACTTACACCTAAGAAACCCTATGGAGCAGTTCCACACTCTCTCATAGGGCCATTATGAGTCAGAATCAATTTGATAGCACACAACACTATTCTACTTAAATCCATTCCTCACTCCCTTCTTCCACTGCCCCCAAAGCCACACTGCTGCCTCCCAAACACAGGGCCTGGTGTGCAGGACAGAATTCTTTCTCCAGCACTTGCTCACAGCCTGACAGAGGTTGCTTGGGTAGTCAGTACCTCTTGCCCTGAGACCTGAGACCTGAGGCTAGAATGACCCAGGGGATCAAGAATTGGAGGAGCAGCGCCGGGGCCCCAGCCTGCAGTGGCCCTGGAGGAGATCCGCTAGCCATCACGTTTTAAGTGGAGCTGAGGTGAGACCAGCCTCTGGCCCACCCATCCTTCTGCCCACCCCCCAGGCGGCAGCCTGACAAGTGTAAATCCTAGAATGAATGAAGGCGCTGGGGCTTGTGGAGCCGGCGTCTCTGAGTGCATCTCCGCGCTGATTGACTTGTCGCCTCTTTGAGACTGACTCTATCAGCTCCTCGGCGTCTCCAATTCCAGGTGTGATTTAGTTTGGAGATGAGAGGTGACAGTTAACATTGGTACTCGTCACTGTAGATCAGACGCAGTCACGCTGCCCACCCCAGCCCGCCCCCTCCCTGCACTCCGCCTGGCCATCCCTGCGCTCACTCCCGCCGCGCCCACCCGCAGCCCGGCAGCTGGCTGGTCGCCTCCTTCCTTCCCTGGACTCCCGAGGGCTTGCTCCATGCCCACTGCCTCTGTCTTGCCTGACCCCATGAACAGCGCAAGCGTCCTTGTCTTCCCTGGAAGGTCTTTCCTTTTCCATTTCCTCCGTCTTCTCGCCCCAGGTTAGTCTCTGAGCGCCGCATTCCCTGCTGGATCTCCATGGGAGCTGGAGCTGGAGGGCTACGCCCAGAACTAGCTAACACCTTCCTCAACAGGGGAAGGGCTTTCTTTTGGGGGTTTTGAGTGTTTTAATTTTGTATTTAGATCTAACTCACATAAAACGTTCAATTCTTAGGTGTATGGTCAAGTGACTTCTTATGTAAGTAACCACTCCTTTGATCACCATCCAGATCACCATAAAGGACAGTTCCAAAACATAAAATACCCCCTGCAACACACAATGACTCGGCATGCCCTCTTCCTGCTAAGGAGGGGATAAAAATCTTGTTGGAAGGAGAGCTGGCTGAACCTTGAGCTGAAGTCCCTCAGGCCTGGGAGACTCCAGCAGTGTCCAGACAGTTGAGGCAAGGAAGAAACACTGGACTTTCCTGCAGGGCAGTCAGATGCAGAGTGGCTTCTGACTCCCTCTTCTCAGCCCTAAAATTGTGGGGCCCAGGAGTGCAGAAAATCACAAAGGGCTACCCAGCAGGTCCCCAGTCTTTCCTGGTTTCTTAAGAGTGGCTCTTGCCATAGCAATGCGTGGCCTTCTCAGTGGGCAGTCTATCATACACCAAACCTTGTCCCTCTTGTTTCACTTAAAGCCCATCTAACTCCTTCAACTGACCTCTGCTGAGGGCCTATTGGATGTAAGCTCCGGTCTTACCCAGGCAAAGATGAGTAAACCGTGTTGTTGTTATTTAATGCTGCCAAGTTGGTTCTGACTCCTAGTGACCCAGTGTAGGGTTTCCAATGACTGGCTGGTAAATTTGAACAGCCAACCTTGTGTTTCAAACCGACCTTGTGGTCCAGTACTTATCCTACAGTGCCACACCGGGATGTGGTCCTTCTTAAATGACTTCTAGTCTAATATGACAAATGGATAAAAGACTGAAGTTATCAAAGACTTCATTTTGCTCGGATCAACCATCAACACTCATGGAAGCAGCAGTCAGGAAATCAAATGATGTATTTATTGCATTAGGCAAATCTGCTGCACAAGACCTCTTTAAAGTGTTCAAGAGCAAAGATGCCAGTTTGAGGACTAAGGTGTGCCTGATCCAAAGCCATGGTATTTTCAATAACCTCATATGCATGTGAAAGTTGGACAGTGACTAAGGAAGACCATAGAAGAATTGATGCATTTGAGTTACGGTGTTGGAGGAGATTATTAAAGGTACTATGGACTGCCAGAAGAACAAACCAATCTGTGTTGGAGGAAGTACAGCCAGAGTGCTCCTTAGAAGCCAGGATAGCGAGACTTCATCTCTCATACTTTGAACATATATTACCAGAAGGGACCAGTCCCTGGAGAAGGACATCATGTTTTTAGCAAAGTAGAGGGTCAGCAAAAAAGAGGGAGACCCCCAACAAAATGGATTGGCACAGTGGCAGCAGCAATGGGCTCAACTTGACAATGGGTGTGAGGCTGGCCTAGGACCAGGCAGTGTTTCCTTCTGTTGTGCATAAGGTTGCTATAAGCCAAAACCGACTCGATGGCCCCTAACAACAAGTTGTGCAGAGAGTCCTTAGGTGATGCATTTTGTTAGTTAACTGCTAACCAAAGACTGAAGTCCTGGTGTGACACTGTAGGATAAGCACTGGACTGCCAACCACAAAGTTTGCAAGTTTAAACCTACCAGCCAGTCCTCAGAAACCCTACACAGGGTCAATACGAGTCAGACTCACTCAGCTGCACTTACCACCACCAACAACAACCAAAAGACTGGAGATTTAAGTCCATCCAGAGGTGCCTTGAAAGAAAGTCCTGACAATCTTCTGAAAAAGAAGTTATGTAAACCCTACAGAGCACAATTCTACTTTGATTCATATGGAATCACCATGAGTCAAAATCAACTTGTTGGCAGCTGGTTTTAGTCTTGCCGGAGAAACAGACAGGACCTCCGATCTCCATTCAATATGGCCAAAGTGCTTGAAGAGCAGGGGTGGAGAGGAGACTGTTTGGCCTGCAGGCCTTATAAGGAAGTGAAATCATTTGATCTGGCCCTGCCAAGTCAACCGCAGTTCCAGTCATCACATCAGGGTGAGTTAATTAAATGCTTGACCAAATAGAGCAGGCTAATATCTAAGTTGATAATTACGTAGGGTCCTTGAATGATGCTTTACATTTGGGCAGAAAAAAAGTTACCCAACCCTGTTTTAGAGGGACAGGCAACCGGGCAGAGGGGGAACAGTAGTCAGCATTCACAGATGAGAAGGAAGCAGCTCCGACGTCAGAGAATGGCCTGGCACTCACAGCTTGGTATTTTCCTGTTGATGGTGAACAATTTCACAGAACACCAGCATCAGACAAAGCCACTCTGCAATTGTGATAAATCAAGGTGAAATAAGACCACTTCAAGATCATGTCTGAGCATAGGTAAAAACAAGAACATGGTCCAAAGCACAAAATGACCCTCTCTCGCCCTATCTAATGTGTGTGACTGCTTCTTCTTACCAGTGATAGCTTTAGCTCAGCCCTATTTTCCTTCTTTCTAAATAAGATTCACTACGTACAATAACTGGTCATAGAATTACCTCCGCTTCTTGGCAGCATCCGACCCAGAGCAAAGCCTCATTTCCTTGAACTCTGCCCCACATCACCTAACACTAGCCCAAATCCTATAATAAATAATTTCTAATACCCTCTTACTGAAACGTCCCACGGTTCCCCACGGCAGGTATTCTCCTTTGTTGCATCCAGTCAATAAATCCAACTTTGCTTAACTGTAAGTTGACCTTTAACTGGAAGACACTGGCACACACACACACACACACACACACACACACACACACACCATTTACAAACATTAGTGCAGCGTCTCAGAGAGAGGAAACTATGTGCAGAAGGTGAGGGAAACTGGAGAAGGAAAGGGTGTGTGAGTCCAGCAGGGAAGTAGGAATTTTGTTCCAGAGTAGGGAACAAGGTTCGAGTCACCAGGAAAAACGGGGCTCATTTTATAGGCCAAGCATTTCTCATATTGTCGTTTTTGCTAGTTGTCAAGTTGGCCCCATACACAAAAGAGCAAATCTCTGCCAGATTCTGCACCATCCACATGAGAGTTACAGGTGATTTATAAGGCTTTCACCAGATGATTTCCAGAAACAGATTCTCAGGCCTTTCTTCCTAGTCTGTTTTAGGGTGAAAACACAGCTAAAGCCTATTCCACACCACAGCAACACACAGCCTCTGACAGATAGGCAGTGTTTGTGCATGAGGTACATTGGCCAGGACTTTGAACTGGGTCTCCTGCTCAGAAGGCAAGAGTTCTACCACTGACCCACCAATGCCTTGTATTTATCACATAGGCCTTTCACATCTCACCAATATCCAGTGAAATGAAAGAGGTGAGCCCTGGCTTTACAGTTTAATAAAGGAGCCCTAGTGGTGCAGAGGTTAAGGACCTAGCTGCTAAGCAAAAGGCTAGCAGTTCAAAGACAGCAGCTGCTCTGTGGAGAAAAACATGGCAGTCTGCTTCCATAAAGAGTTGTTGTGTTTAAGTGATGTCGAGTTGGTTCCAATTCAAAGCGATCTTGTATAGGGTTTCCAAGGAGCAGCTGATGGGTTTGAACTGCCAATCTTGTGGTTAGCAGTCCAGTGCTTATGCTACAGGGTCACATCAGCAGTCTTGGAAACCCTATGAAGCAGTTCTATTCTGTCTTATAGGTTCACTATGAATTAGAACAAATTCAACAGCAATGGGATCAATGGAAAACAGAGTTTGAGAGGCGGGGCTTGATGGTGGCTAGGATGGAGGTGTAGTGAATTTTCCGTCAGCCATACCACAGAATACCAGGCAAAGCAGACCCAGGGCAGAGCTCCAAAACTCAGAACCACAGAGCTAGGAATATTTTTAAAGTTTGCAGGCTTGTAGCTAGTGGAACTTGAAGCTGAAGTAAGAAATCACGTACTTTTGAATCTGCTGGGCTCGGAGGTCTGTAGCCAACATCTTGGGTGAGACCAAAGGGCAAGACCAAGTGGGGGAGCAGGAACACCCTGGAAAAACGCTGCGGAAACCTTGGAGCAAAGGTGAACAATATACTGTGTTGGTTTTACTTTGTTCTGATTTTCTTTTTTTTTTTTGGGGGGGGGGTGAGTATCTGGTCATTGCTCCCCACCACACTGTTTGTGCATCTCCATTCCAGTGACTGGGAGGAGGAGCCTGAGCGAATGGACACCCCTGACCGTCACCACTGGTGGGTTCTTCTGCCACACATGCGCACAGATACTCAGACCAAGAGCAAGCCCTGAGTGTTTTCTTTTGTGTGTGTGTGTTTTTTTTTTTTTAAATACAGGAAAGGCCAGGACAGGGCTGTAGAGAGGGAAAGAGAGTTTAAAAACAAAACAGGCCAAAATTTAAATTAAAGCCTGAGGTATAGCATAACAACCAACAGTGGCATCTTGAAATCTCTCAGGCAGCTTTGAAAGCAAGAAGCTGAAGAGAGGACATAAAAGTCATACTCAAATTAGGCTACAGATTTTTTTTCCTTCTCTCTCTCCTCTCCCTTTTCTGTGATTATAGACTTCAGTATTTAGTCTAGTTTTGTTTTGTTGTTGTTGTTGTTTTATATGCTGGTGCTGTTTTGCTGTTTTATGATTCCCCCTTCTCCCTTTGGGGGACTCTTTCTCTAAATATTTTACCCAAGAAGAGTCAGAAACTACTGCCACATAGTCAAGTTACAATCACACTCTATAAAACACCAAAATCCATGCGAGAACCAATACCAACTGCTATATACCAACGAAGCAGACAACACCTGTGAAAGTTACTCTGAGTTAAGCAATGAGAAGAGTGAAAAGGGAAGCCCACATCCTGATCACATCTACCTGGAAGCAATCAGAAAGCATAAAAAAAATACCAAAACACATACTCAATTAAGTATTAAGGCCACAGACAAACACTAAACATGTCCAAGAAGCAAAAGCAGATGACTATATCATCACATGTCCAGAAACAAAGATAAAGTGTCTGAGACAAATGACCTAGAGGTAGACCTGTACTCCATTCAGGAAGAAGGACAGGCCTTGGAAATGCCTGAAAAGGAATTCAGAAAAATGATTATAAAATGTTTCAAAACACTTTACAATGGAGTTGAGAAACATAAGGAAGAAGTCAGGAAAGAGTTACAGGAACAACCAAATAAGATAGATACAGCATTGGAAACAATTCAAAACCTACAGAAAGAGGTCCAAATGATCAATAATAGAATATCAGAAATAGACAATACACTGAAAGGGCAAAGGAGCAGAATAGAAGAGTTGGAAGACAGAACCAGTAAACTGGAAGAAAACTCGTTCAATACCACTACGATAGAA
>NW_006408597.1:62946-63514 GCF_000296735.1 Chrysochloris asiatica
TCAAGCTCTCCAAAATCAAAGATAAGGAGACACTCCTGAAAGCAGCTAAGGAAAACAGAAGTGTTACATACAAAGGCAAGAAAGTGAGATTAAGCTCAGATCTCTCAGCAGATACCATGCAAGCAAGAAGGCAATGGGGAGATATATATAAAACCCTGAAAGAAAAAAAAATTGCCAACCAAGAATCCTTTATCCAGCAAAGCTATCAATTAAATATGATGGTGTAATCAAAGCATCTCAGGATAAACAAAAGCGAAGGGGTTTTGCCAGAGCCAACCCTGTGCTACAAAACACCCTAAAAGGTATTCTGTGGACTGAGAACCAACAATAATCAGAGATTGTCATATGTGGCAGCACCTCCCAGAATTAAATCAACAGAAGGAAGAGTCAAGAACAGAATAAAACTATAAGACCAAACTCAGAGAATCTGGAAGGTCTGTTTATGATCAAAACAATTACAATGTAAAAGAAGGTAAACAAGCAGGAACAGAGACGCAGATGGTGAGAAGGTCATGTCGATTACAGGATAAAATGGACTGCACTAAATGGAGAGAAAAGTTAATGGACT
>NW_006408597.1:71616-73188 GCF_000296735.1 Chrysochloris asiatica
CAGGCTTGCAGGGCATACCCTTTGGTTGATTGATGATGCATAGAGGGGATTGTAACCATGGCAATGAAATGATATATGATAGGATGAATGTAAAGCTAATGTTCTCCCATGTAAACTATCACATAATTCACAAAAAAACATTAAAAAAAATCAAGTTATCTTCTTATTACTGAGTTGTAAGGTTTCATATGTTTATAATATATTAGTTTCATCAGATATATTTTGTAAATATTTTCTTTTCAGTTTGTGGTTTGTCCTCTAATTTTCTTAACCGTGTCTTTGAAGATCAGATAAATTTAAATTTAATGAAAACAAAAACAGAGTTTGTGAGAGAATAATAATACTTTGCCAAAGTCACACAGTGAGTGGCTGGTATTCTAACTCAGGTTTGTCTCATTTCAATGTTTATACACGAGGAAGCCATACTTCCTGATTTATTTTTCCAACTTTAAAGTTATGTCTTAGTTATGAAAGTAATACAAAAGTAAGTTCTCATTGTTAAAAAGCAAAACATTATCCTTAAAGTCTTGGTCTTCTCCTCCTATCCCAAAGGTTACCAATTTGGTGTGTAACCTTCCAGTTCTTCTATGCATTTGCAAGCATACACATGTATCTTTAGAAAATATATATTACTGTTCTGTGGTGTGGTTTATTCTTATAGAAGTGGCTGTTTTTAAAAAAATGTGTTCTGCAATTTCCTTTTTTCACTTAGCAGTGACTGAAAACCCCACAAGATCAGAGATTTTGTATGTTCTGTTCACAGTTGTATCACCAGTACCTAGAATGGTGCTCAGCACATAGTAGGTGCTCAGTAAATTTGTTGGTTGGAGGAATTAATGAACAAACACTAACTTTGAGGTCTTCCACCTGGATAAGTTCTTTTCACTACTACCCGGTGCCCCCTAGTGGATGGGGCAGGATGTGATCCTATACTTTGTATGGCCATTCCCCTACTTTGCATCACAGTGCAACAGAAAACATTCTTGCCCATATCTGCTCATTAAATTTTTTAGAAGAGACACCAAGAAGTGGCATTGTTGGATTAAAGGAAGGTATGGTTTTAATGTTAATTGTCTTTCCAAACAGCTGTTTCAAAAAGGCATTATGATTGATTTATCCTTCCACCAGCTGCATATGAAAGTACCCATGCTCCCATAGTCTTGAAAATATTTGATGTTATTCCACTTTTTCATTTTTACCTATTTGATGAGTGAAAAATGACACCTGCTTTAACTTTTCTGCTTTTTCTTTCCATAAGATTACTAATAGCAAAGGGTCCCTGGTATAGCTTCTGCAGAACAGCCATGGACACGTTGATAGAGAAACTCCTAGCGTATATACAAGGGACTGTATGAAATTATAAAAGCTGACATTATTGAGCACAGATATTTAATCTAGATATTGAATACATGTCTGGGACTCAGACATGTGTGGGTTTGAATCTTAGCTCTTCTATAGTCTAGCTGTGTGACCCAGAGTGAGTCACTTCACCTTTCTGAGTCTTTGTTCCCCCATCTATTAAATAGGGATAATAATAATAACCACCTTACTTGGTTGTTGTCTATCATCAGT
>NW_006408597.1:73758-75622 GCF_000296735.1 Chrysochloris asiatica
ATGATATCCTTCTCCAGGGATTGGTCCCTGGTGACAATATGTGTGAAGCATGAGAGATGAAGGCTGGTCGTCCTGGCCTCCAGGGAGCATTCTGGCTGTACTTCTTTCAACACAGATTGGCTTGTGCTTTTGGCAGTCCTTGGTACTTTTAATAATCTCTTCCAACACTGTAGCTCAAATGCGTCAATTCTTCTATTGTCTTCCATATTCATTGTCCAACTTTCACATGCATATGAGGTTATTGAAAATACCATGGCTTGGGTCAGGTGCATCTTAGTCCTCAAAATGACATCTTCGCTTTTCAAAACTTTAAAGAGATCTTGAACAGCAGATTTGTCTAGTGCAATACATTGTTTGATTTCTGGATTGCTGCCTCCATGAGTGTTGATGGTTGATCTGAGCAAAGTCAAGTCTTTGACAGCTTCAATCTTTTCTCCATTTATCATGATGTCATTTATTGGTCCAGTGGTGACATTTTTTGTTTTCTTTACATTGAGGTGCAATCCATACCAAAGTCTATGGTCTTTGATCTTTATAAGTAAATATTTTAAGTCCTCTTCATTTTCAACAAGCAAAGTTGTATCATCTGCATAGCACACATTGCTAATGAGTCTTCCTCCTATTCTGATGACACGTTTTTCTTCATATAATTCAACTTCTCGAATCATTTGCTCAGCATTCAGATTGAATAAGTATGGTGAAAGAATACAACCCTGGTGCACACCTTTCCTAATTTTAAATCATTCAGCGCTCCCATGTTCTGTTCAAATAACTGCCTCTTGGTCTATGTACAGGTTCTTCACGAGCACAATTAAGTGTTACAGAATACTCATTCTCCACAGTGTTGTCCATAGTGTGTCATTATCCACACAATTGAAAAAGCCTTTACATAGTCAATGACGCACAGTTTAAAATCTTTCTGGTGTTCCCTACTTTCAGTCAAGATCCATCTGACATCAGCAATCATTGTGTGTCCTCTTCTGAAACTGGCTTGGACTTCTGGAAGTTCTCTGTCAATGTATGGTTGTAGCCATTTTTATATTATCTTTAGCAAAATTTTGCTTGCCTAGGATATTAATGATGTTGTCTGTTGATTTCCATATTCCCCTGGGTCACCTCTCTTTGGAATGGGCACAGATACAGATCTTTTCCAGTCAGTTGGCCAGGTACCTATCTTCCAAAATTCTTGGCATAGATGAGTGAGTGCCTTTAGTGATACTTCAGTTTGTTAAAAGATTTCCATTGTATTCCATCAATTTCCAGAGCCTTGATTCCTTGCCAATGCCTTCAATACATCTTGGACTTCTTCCTTCAATATCATTGACTCATGATCATACGCTGCTTCTTAAAATGGTTGAATATCAACCATCTCTTTCTGGTACACTGACTCTGGGTATTCCTTCCATCTTCTTTTGAAGCTTTCTGCAACATTCAATAAATTGCTCATAGAATCCCTCAATATTTCAAGTCAAGGCTTGAACTTTTTCTTTAGTTCCCTCATCTTGAGTAATGCTGAGTATGTTCTTCCTTTTTGGTTTCCTAACTCCAGGTCTTTGCACATATCATTATAATGTTTGACTTTGTCTTCTCGAGCTGCCTTTTGAAATTTTTTATTCAGCTCTTTTACCTCTTCATTTCTTCCATTTGCTTTAGTGTCTCTACTTTGGAGAGCAGATTTCAGAGTCTCTTATGATATCCATTTTGGGGTTTTCCTTCTTTCTTGTCTTCTTAATGATGTTTTGCCCTGTATAATGTCATCCCACAACTCTTCTGGTGTTTGGTCTTAATGTCTAATGCATCAAATCTATTCTTCAGATGATCTCTAAATTCAGTTGCGACATATTCAAGGTCATATTTTGGCTCT
>NW_006408597.1:75949-91860 GCF_000296735.1 Chrysochloris asiatica
TGCATTCCAATCACCAGTAATTATCAGTACATATTGGTTACATGTTTAATCAATTTCAGACTGAATGTGTTTGTAGAATTATTCATTTTCATCATCACTGGCTTTAGTGGTTGGTGCATTAATTTGAATAATAGTGGTATTAAATGGTCTTCCTTGTAGGCGTATGGATATTATCCTATCACAGACAGCATTGTACTTCAAGACAGCTCTTGAGATGTGCTTTTTGACGATGAATGCAATGCCATTCCCCCTTTGTCATTCCTGGCATAGTAAACCATGTGATTGTCAGATTCAAAATGGCCAATACCAGTCCATTTCAGCTCACTAATGGCTTGGATATCAATGTTTATGTGTTCAGTTTCATTTTTGACAACTCCCAATGTTCCTAGAGTCATACTTTGTATGTTCCATGTTCTGATTATTAATGGATGTTTACAACGGTTTCTCTTCATTTTCAATTGTGCCTCATCAGCAAATGAAGGTCCTGCGGGCTTTACTCCACTCGTGTTATCATGGTCAACTCTACTTTGAGGAGGCAGCTCTGCCCCAGTCATATTTTGAATGCTTTCCAACATGAGAGGACTATCTTCCAGGTCTATATCTGACAATGTTCTGGTGCTCTTCAGCATGTTTCAGTATTCAATATTCTGGTGCTATCTGACAGTGTTCTACTGCTATTTGTATGGCTTTCAGTGACTACATATTTGGATGTAGTCTGTCTCTCCTTCTTTCTAGTCTGTCTTCATCTGGAAGCTCAGCTGAAACCTGCTCACCATTAGTGTCACTTCTGGTATTTAAGATACTGGTGTTATAACTCCCAGAATCACAGCAACATGCAAGCCTCCACAGTACAACAAACTGACAAACAAGTAGTGGTATTGACAAGGAGCTGTCAGAAATTCAAGCTGGATTCAGAAGAGAATATGGAACTAGGGCTATTAGTGATGTCGGATGGAACTTGGCTAAATGCAGAGAATACCAGAGGATGTTTACTTGTGCTTTATTGAGTTTGCAAAGGCATTCAACTATGTGGATCATAGGAAGCTATAGGTAATGAGAAGAATAGGCATTCCAAAACACTTAATTATGCTCATGGGGAACCTGTACTTAAAACAAGAGGCAGCTGTTGGAACAGAACAAGGGGATACTGAATGGTTTAAAGTCAGAAAAGGCGTGTGGCAAGATTGTATCTTTTCACTATAGATATTCAATATGTTTGCTGAGCAAACAGTTGGAGACAGTGGATTATATGAAGAAGAGTGTAGCATGAAGGTTGGAGGAAAACTCATTAACAACCTGCAATATGCAGATGATACAACCTTGCTTGCTAAAAGCAAAGAGCATTTAAAATACTTGCTGATGAAGATCAAAGATGACAGCCTTCAGTATGGATTTCATTTCAATGTAAAGAAAACAAAATTCTCACAACTGGACCAACAAATAACATCATGATAAACAGGGAAAAGATTGAAAGTGTCAAAAACTTCATTTTGCTTGGATCCAAAAGCCATACTTATGTAAATAGCAATCAAGAAATCAAACAAAATATTACACTGGACAATTTACTGCAAAAGACCTCTTTAAAGTGTTACAGTGCAAAGATATTAGTTTGAGATGCACCTGACCCAAGCTATGGTATTCTCAGTTGCCTCAGATGTGTGTGAAAATTGGACAATGAAGAAGGAAGACCGTGTAAGAATGA
The DNA here is from genome assembly GCF_000296735.1 of Chrysochloris asiatica. NCBI lineage: Eukaryota > Metazoa > Chordata > Mammalia > Afrosoricida > Chrysochloridae > Chrysochloris > Chrysochloris asiatica. The sequence goes on from NW_006408597.1 coordinate 77,652, forward strand.
ATACACTGGAATGATAGAGCTGGCAAGGAATATTGCAAGTATCATGAACTTCCAGGAGAACAAACAAATCTGTGTTGGAAGACCTACAGCCAGAAGGCACTGGAGAAGCCAGCATGGTGAGACTTCATCTGTCATTCTTTGGACATGTTGTCAGGAGGGACCGGTTCTGGGAGAAGGACATCATGGTTGGTAAAGTGGAGAGTTATAGAAAAAGAGTAAGACCCCCAACACGACAGGCTGACACCGTGGCAGCAACAACGGGCCCAAACATAAAAGTTGTGAGGATGGTTCTGGATCCATCAGTGTTTCATTCTGTTGTGAGTCAGAATTGACTCAAAGACACTAACAACAACTATTAGACTTTTCTAAGAATTAAATGAGTCAATATTTGTAAAGGTCTTAAAGTGCCTGCCATAGTATTACATTATTAGCTTTAAAATAACTCTAAAATATTACACATTTTTGTCTTCATTTTTTTATATATGAATACGTATCTGTGTTTAAGGAGCTTTGGTAGCGTAGTGGTTATGAATCTGGCTGTCAATCTCATGGTCAGCAGTTCAAAACTACCAGCCATTCCATGGGAGGAAGATAAGGCTTTCTGCTCCCATAAAGATTTACAGCCTCAGACACCCTGTGCAGGGTCGCTTTGAGTAGGAACTGACTCCATGGCACATAACAAAAACATATGTGTTTAGGAGTCTTGGCGTGGCGCTATAGGAGAAATAAGGACTGCTAACTACATGGTCGGTGGTTCAAACCCACAAGCCACTCCTCAAAAACCTTATTCAGTGTGGTTATGAGTTGGAACTGACTGAAAGGCCCTTAACAAAAACAACAATATATATATGTGTGTGTATACGGAAGGGGCTTGGATAGTATTGTGGTTACAAGTCGGACTGCTAACCTCAAGGTCAGCAGTTTGAAATTACCACCTGTTCTGCAGGAGAAAGATGAGGCTTTCTGCTCCCATAAAGATATGCAGCCTCAGAAACTTTATACAGGGTCGATATGAGTTGGAACCAACCCCACAGCACATAAGCACCACCATGTGTATATGTATATGCAAGTATTTTTAATCATTTCAAATGCATATGAAAGCTGGATAATGAATAAGGAAGAGGGAAGAATTGATGCATTTGAGTAATGGTGTTATGGAAGAATATTGATTGGACAGGAAGAAGATTGAACAAATCTGTCTTGGAAAAAGTCCAGCAGGAATGCTCCTTAGAAGTGAGGGTGGAGAGACTCCATTTCACTTACTTTTGACATGTTATCAGGAGGGATCCATCCATAGAGAAGGCCATCATACTTAGTGAGGGTCAGTGAAACAGAGGAGGACCCTCAACTGGATGGACTGACACACTGACTGCTACAATGGATTCACCATAACAATTGTGAGATGGCGCAGGACCTGCATCTGTCGTACACAGGGCCCCTAGGAGTTGGCACTGACTTGATGGCACCTAACAACAACAGATGTGTACATATGTATATGGTGGTGGTGATGTGCTGTGGAGTCGGTGCCAACTCATAGTGACCCTGTATAGGGTCTCTGAGGCTGTAAATCTTTATGGGAGCAGGAAGCCTCATCTTTCTTCCATGGAGCAGCTGGTGGGCTCCAATCGCCAACCTTGTGGTTTGCAGTCTAGTGCTTATTACATGGAGCCACTACACTCCTATACATATACACATATGTACGTATATACACACATATACATATATATACATACATAAATACATATACGTGTGTGTATATATATATATAGTTGTTGTTAAATGCCATCGAGTTGGTTTCTACTCATAGCAATTCTGTACAGGGTTTCCAAAGAGTAGCTGGTTGATTTGAACCACTAACCTTATGGTTCAAACCGACATTGCAGTCAAGTGCTTATCATACAGTGCCACACCAGGACTCCATTCATATATATTGTTGTTGTTTTTAGGTGCCATTGAATTGGTACTGACTCATAGCGACCCTATGCACAACAGAACGAAACACTGCCCAGTCCTGGGTCAACCTCACAATTGTTGCTACGTTGGAGTCCATGGATACCACCACTTGGCCAATCCATCTTGGGGGTCTTCCTCTTTTTTCTGACTCTCCACTTTACCAAACATGATATCCATCTCCAGTGGCTGGTCCCTCCTAACAATATTTCTGAAATATGAGAGATGAAGTCTGGCCATTCTGGCTTTCAGGGAGCACTCTGGCTGTACTTTTTCTAACACAGATCGGTTTGTTCTTTTGACAGTCCATGGTACTTTCAATATTGTCATCCAACACCGTAACTCAAATGCAACACTTTTTCTATGGTCTTCCTTATTCACTATTCAACTTTTGCATGCATATGAGGTTACTGAAAATATCATGGCTTGGGTCAGGTGCACCTTCGTCCTCAAACTGGCAGCTTTGCTCTTCAAAACTTTAAAGAGGTCATGTGCAGCAGATTTTCCCAATGCAATACGTACCTTGATTTCTTGACTGCTGCTTCCATGAGTGTTGATGATTGATCCAAGATGAATGAAGTCCTAGACAACTTCAATCTTTTCTCCATTTATCATGATGTTATTTACTGATCCAGTGGTGAAGATTTTTGTTTTCTTTATGCTGAGGTGCAATCCATATCAAAGACTGTGATCTTTGATCTCCATCAGTAAGTGTTTTAAGTCCTCCTTTCTTTCAGTAAGCAAGGTTGTACCATCTGCATATCTCAGGTTATTAATGAGTCTTTCTCCAATCTGGATGCCACATTTTTCTTCACATAATCCAGCTTCTCAGATTATTTGCTCAGCATACAGATTGAATAAATATGGTGAAAGAATACAACCTTGGCGCACACTTTTCCTAATTTAAAAACCATTCAGTGTTCCCTTGTTCTGTTGAAACAGCTACCTCTTTGTCTATGTACAGGTTCCTCATGAGCACAATTAAGTGTTCTGGAATACCTGTTGTTTGCAATGTTATCCATATCTTGTCATGATCCACACAACTGAAAGCCTTTGCATAGTCAATAAAGCACAGGTAAAAATCTTTCTGGTATTCTCTGCTTTCAGCCAAGATCCATCTGACATCAGCAATGATATCCCTCATTCCATGTCCTCTTCTGAAACTGGCTTGAACCTCTGCAAGTTCTCTGTCAATGTATGCTTACAGCCATTTCTTTATTCCCTTTAGTAAAACTTTAGTCGCGTGCAATATCAATGATATTGTTCAGTGATTTCCGCATTCCGTTGGGTCACCTCTCTTTGGAATGGGCACAAATAAGGATTTCTTCCAGTTAATTGGCCAGGTAGTTGTCTTTCAAATTTCTTGGCAGAGATGAGTGAGTGCCTTGAGCGCCGTATCAGTTTTCTGGAAGATTTCACTTTGTATACCATCAATCCCTGAACTTTTGCTCCCCTATTTATGATGGGGTTCCAGTGAATCCATGTCAACTTAGCTCTGATGTAAGTTGAATATTTCTTGATTTTATTTTGATTTTTTTCATTATTATTGCCTTTTACTGGTACCTACCAGCTGCTCCTCGGAAACCTTACACAGGATCGCTATGAGTTGGAACCAGCTAGATGACATTTAGCAACTGTCTTTTATTATCAATATTTTTATAAATCATGACATTGAACATCTGGGAGTGAACATTTGAGAATGGCTATGTCAGCAAATTACATGCTACAACATTGTATGTAGTTGTATTGTGATTATTATTGTGCTGTGCAATTGGTTCTGACCCATAGCAACCTTATATAGGGTTTCTGAGAATCAGCTGATGGGTTGGAACTGCTGACCTTTTGGTTTGCAGTCCAGTGCTTATCCTACAGCACCACGCCAGGACTCCTTGGAAGCTGTACCTATTACTGATGATGTACAAAAGTAAGAAGAAACAAACAGAGATGATCATACATGAGGTTTGTCATAACTCTAGCATGTCATAATTTGGGGATTATCTATATTCATTTGAGTACAGCAGCAATTTTAATGAGGTAAGAATACTATTGTGAATTCAATTTTATAGAAAAAGAAACTGGGGGAAAGGAAGGTTGAGCAATTTGTCCAAGGTCACACCGCCCAAATTTGAACCCAGGTTATCCAGCACCACAGAACCACTGCACTTACCCCAGTGTTGTAAAAGAGGCTGGGAGGAGCCATTTGGGATGGGTGTTAAAAAGTGGGATAAAACTCCCTGCTGCCTCAAGCAGCTGTTTAGAAAAGGACCACTACAGAGAACACCCCAGATTTGTCAGGGTGTCCCAGCCTTCTTTGAGGGGTTCACTCTGCCCTCAACCTCATTGGTTCTGGAGTCCAGAGTTCTAAAGATTTGTATCTGAATCCCAACCCCACCATGTCCTTGCTCTGTGAGTTCCAGTGTGCCTCCTACCCCCAGAGCCACCTGGCCTCCCCATCCTCCTCGCTGAAAGTCCGTGAAGATTAAATGCAATAATACTCACAAAAGCCCTGCAGCTAACAAAAGCAGAAAACTAAAACAAACCCAGAACTCCTTCTGTCCTGGGTCTTCCTAAGTCTCCCTTGTCAAACTCACATCGTCCTAAAGGAGAACTCCGAACAATGGCGTTCCATGGATGGGGCTGTGGACACAGTCGGCCCCAGGGGCAGGCAGTGACATGGAACACTGTCATAAAGAATTTAAACACAGCAATGGCCGTCTACTTTGTATTATTACCATGCCCTGGCAATTCTGAAACAGGATAGTGATAAAATACTTCTCCAAAAAAAAAATGTCTTTTGTGGTCAAAATTCTAAGTTCTAAGTGCCTGATTCAGGTTCCTCCACCCATAACACCCCGCCCTTGGTACAGGAAACCATTCCTGTTCTGACTGCCCCATAAGGTTTCCAAGGCTGTAAATCTTACAGAAGCAGACTGTCCCATCTTTCTCCCGTGGAGCTGCTGGTGGATTTGAACTGCTGACCTTTTGGTTAGTAGTCAAGTGCTTTAACTACCACACCACCAGGGCGCATTCCTTAGAACGCCATTGGATAGACATTCTATTTAGTGAAAGATGTATCTGCTTTAGTAAGGGGTCCTTGCTTGGGCTTCAGGTGTGGGTACTAGCAGGAAGGAAGCAGAAAGAAAAGAGGTTTTAGGAACCACAAACAGGAGAGTTCAGTTATGTATTACCACCTAACACGCTGTCTCCAAAGTAAGGAACTGTTTTTTTAAATGGCCATTTTATTGCTTATGACTCTTGGTTGGTTGTGCAGGGATCAGCCGATTAACTCATCTACATAGAGTCTGTTTGGGCTTAGTGTTTGGCTGGAGTTCTTGAGTAGTACAAACCGTTAATGAATTAACCAAAGTTTGGTGGTTTAACTCCATCCAGAGGTAGCTCTGAAGAAAGGCCTGGCAATCTACTTCCAAAAATTCAGCCATTGGCAACCCATGGAGCTCAGTTCTTTGGCCCCCATGGGATCACCACGAGTCAGAATCTACTCAGTGGCAACTGGACAGGTCTGTGGCTGCAATTTGGCCTAGAAGATCCAGAATGCTGATTCCTGGTCCCTCAGCTGGGATGGTTGGAACACAGAAACTTCTCGCTTTTCTTGGTCTTTCATCATCCAGGGCCTTCTTATCCACATGACGATCAAAATTCTCTACATAGTGGATCAGAACTCCAAGGGAACAAAAATGGAAGATGTAAGGTACCTGAAGACACAAGGCACTGGACCACAAGATTGTTTGAACTGCAAGGTCAGCGGTTCAAGCTTACCAGGAGCTCCTCAGAAACCCTATACAGGATCACTATGAGTCAGAACTGACTCGATGGCACTTAACAACAACAACAACCTTTGCTGCAAACCAGATTCCCTGTGGGAGGGAACTAAGCCAGAGTGTGAATTCAGAGAAATGGGATTCATTGGGGCTGATTTAATAACCCATCTGCCCCACCTAACATGATGCCATCTTGAAATGGCGATCAACACTGAACACCTGGCTGGGTAGTGAGGCTTCTCCCTGGGGGCTCCTACAGCCTCACTTCAGCACCTGGTCTCTGGGCCGAGCATGGTCTCCTAGGAGTGCCTTCGTCTACCCTCCTAAGCAGCCCCTTCCTACCTTTTCCAACTGTGTTACAATTTATCCTCAGGATGCAACAGACCATCCTGATACATCCTTACCTGTCCTGAAGTGATAACAAGCTGCAGCCAGTTCTGGGACCCCCAGGCAGCCCCAGTGGTCACCTGAAGGCAGTGCCTCAGTCTGTAGGAGCAGGTCACTTGGTGAAGTGTTCGGTCATTGCATTGTTGTTGGTAAGTGCCGTCAAGTTGATCCCAACCCATAGCGACCCTGTATAGGGTTTCCAGGGAGCAGCTAGTGAGCTTGAACCACTGACCTTGCAGTTCAAATGGCTTTGCGGTCTAGCACATGAACCCACAGTGACACACTGGGACTCCAGTCATTGCGGTAAGTGGATGAAAACGAAACCTGTTGCTATCAGTCAATTCTGACTCTAGAAATCCCATGTGTTACAGAGCAGAGCTGCATCCTAGGGGTTTTCTTGACTGCAATCTTTATGGAAGCAGTTCACCAGGCCTTTCTTTCATCATGCTGCTGGGTAGGTATAAACAGCCAACTTTTAGATTAGCAACCAGTTGCAAACTGCTTGTACCACCCAGGCCCCTGCAAGGGGTTGAGGAAGGCATTACTGAGAAGGCAGGAGCTTGACCATCTTTTGGGTCACCTACAGGTTGCTTGGTGCCTCTTGACTGACCATATACCATGGGGAACACCAGCCTGTCCAGCAAATTAGTGAGCCCTCCACCCAGGACCTTCTTGACTACCTCCTGACTAGAGTCCTGAGCTAATGACAATAGCTAGTGTTTCTGCCCCAGGTTTTCTGCTGAGGGCTTTGGGGAGCACTGTGTGCTGCTATCCAGTGGGGCCCTCCCACTCTCCTCAGTCCCTTGCTCCTCTCGAAGCCCACCTGTAAGGCTCAGTCAACAAAGGTCATGCCAGCAGGTCGTTCCCACCCCACTCTCTGAGTGGCACCCAAGTGTGTATGTCTATTATGAGAAGGAGGAGAACAGCCCAGCAGTATGTCATGGGAGTGATAATTACATCCCAAACTCCCATCATGCCGTCTGCCGCTGACCCCTCACCTTTCCTCTCTTTCAATCACCCCCCTGCATCACTCATTCTGACAGAGCGGCAGCGCAGGCCTGTGACCTGTCAGCCTGGGGACATGACTTATAGGGCCTCGAAGGTGGACAAAGGGACGAGAGATAGGTCACATAAATCTCCCGAGTGAATAAAAGAGAGTAATGGTGTGTGTTCCCCAGGCCCGCACTAGCAGTCTCCCGAGGTCTTGTGATTTGGCGCAGAGTTACAGTGATGAGGAAGTGGCCCAGCCTGACACGTGGGTCCCAATCAACCTTGCCAAAGCCAGTAGCCTCCACGAATCCCAATGTCATGTCCACCCTGATGGCCCTGGGGAGAGTGGAGGTTGGATGATGGTTATCTGTCAGGGAAGGGAGAGAGCGGGAGATCAGCCTCAAGCAATCACCCCTGGTCTAGCCTCTCCTCAGTCAGTGAGCTCTGAGGAACTTGGTCAGGGGCTTCTTCCAGCCAGGAAAGAGGGCAGGAGGGTGGCCAGGTCTGGGGCTCTCCCCCATTTGAGCAGATGGAGAACATGAGGCATACTTGCTGTGAGTCACATGGTTGGTTAGTGGAATAGAGAGACAATGGCTCAGAGACTTTGATTGAAGATTCGTCTCTTCCCACCAGGCCATAATTCCATTGGATTGTTGTCCTCACAGCATCCAACTGTAAAGTTGTAGTTGAGTTCAAAGGATTATTTGACACAATTCTTTACCTGGGCACAAGTGGCCTTCATAACAACCTCAATACAAATTGTCCCTCAGCCCCTGCTGGTACCTCTGGTACCAAGGAGCTCGGCATCTCAAGGCATTCACAAATGCCACCCTCAGACAACACTGGTCCTTAGAAACTCCCTCATCTACTTGTAGCCCGAATCTGTGAGATCTCCACTCTGCCCGTCTTAGCTCTTCTGCTGTTCTTGGATCCACCTGGAAAAGTCTCTTTCTTCTGTGAAATGCATTTCATTTTAAGAACTTGGAGACCCTTTGTCAAGTTCAAGAAGTGTAGTGCAATGAATTACTTCATATGGCTCCTCTGTCTATAGTCTTTGGAACTCCCACTAAATAATGGTCTTACCATGATGGGTCTGGGTAAGAGAAGTTGGGAGAAGATGCTGATAGGATTATACAGCTCAGTTGTGAGTGACTGTTAACAGAGTTAATTATGATTGTAAAAACTTGGAACCCTTGCTGTTGTTAAGTGCAATCAAGTCGGATCCAACTCACAGAGAACCTGTATAGGGTTTCCGAGGAGTGGCTGGTGAGTTTGGACTGCCAACCTTGTAGCTTAAACCAACCTTGTGGTCTGCTACTTTGTGCTAAAGCATCACACCAAGACTCCCTAACATGTATTAAATTAGCCATCTCAGAAGCAGGAATAGGACCATCTCACTGCCATCGAGGAAGAGTGGAGTACATCCTTTGGACTCTGAGATCTCTGCGCATTGGACCTCCTCGACCGAGGGACACAAAGCTGTGACACTGGACGAGTGACAGAGGAGTAGCAGAACCAGGAGTCAGAGCATGAGACAGAGCAGGGGACTTCCCAGCCCACGGAGCAACAAAAGCTGAGTGACTTTGGGTAGGAGGCATGCTTGCAGACTGGGCACTTTACTGGGGGTAGGTAGGTAGGCTTGCTGACCTATGGAGCTACAGCCAAGCGAGACTTCTGGCAGAGGCTTATAGTAGAGTGCTGCGCCCTGTGGCCATCCATCAGAATTCTAAAAAGCTTTGTAACATCACCTGGGCAGAGCAAGGCCTGCCTGTGGGCAGGGCTCAGGAGAGACTGTCCTGACGGAAATAACTGTGCCCTGAATAATTTTGACCCTGAATTGTAACCTGTGTGGCACTGTGGGTTAATGTGCTAGACTGCAAAGTTGGCTTGAACCACAAGGTTGGCAGTTCAAGCTTACCAGCCACTCCTTGGAAACCCTACCCAGGGTTGCTATGAGTCAGACTAGCTCGACAGCACTTAACAACAATAACAACAGCCACTTCCCTAATCACCCCATAACTGTAAGCATGATATCTGAGTTCTGTGTGGCTACCGCAGTGAATTATCAAACCCAGCGGAGAAGCAGAGAGTACTATGGGAGGGATGGTTGGGACGGTTTTTGTTTTTGTAACAGGCTCAATTGTTGTGCCTGTGAGACCTCCTTCTCACAACATACAAAAATCCAACCCAAAAGGGAACCTATTGACCCATGAAAGATGACAATCTGACTTTTGCTACAAGTCAGGAAGCTAGTCTAGATTTAGTATAAGAGGGAACTACACAGGAGTGTGAATTCAGGGGTCAGATTCTAGGGTTAGGCACTGTGGGATCCAAGAATTCACACATGTTTTCAGAGCTATGTTCTCATTTCTTGGATACTGTTTTTTTTTTTTTCTGCATCAGCTCTATTCGCAGGTGGGATTCCTCATGTGGTACCTTTGGAAGATCCAGTCAAAATCCCACCAGCTCAGCCATCTCAACACGAGAACCTCTCTTTTCTGATAATTCCAGTAGACGCCATGGGTAAGGTTCTCTTTGGCTTTGCTTGGGTCATCTGTCCACCCCAACCAGTCTGTGGTCAGGGAATGCAACTCTCACTGGTCAGGCATGGTTCCTGTGCCCAACCCCTGGGGTTGGTACCCCTTACAAGGACTGTAAGATCAGCACTGAACTTTGAACCACAAGGTCGGCAGTTCAAACCCACCAGCTGCTCCTTGGAAACCCTATATAGGGTCGCTGTGAGTTGGAACCTACTCGACAGCACTTAGCAACAACAACATTGTGCCCGTGAGACCTCCCTTTCACAACATTTCTTTAGGGACGAATCCCCTAAAGAAAATGATGATGTTATTCTCAGAACAAAAGGAAGCTGAAATTGAGCTCAAACCACCACAGTCTACTGCATTTACCATGGTTTTGAGATCTACCCCATCCTAGTGACTCTCTCTTTAGCTACTCTTGTAGTATTCTCAGTGGGGTGGGGTTCAGAGAGTAGAAGTTCTCTCAAATATGTTGTCAACTGTTAAGAATGAGTCCCCTGCCTCCGTTCAACCCAGACACCCAACTTTCATCACATAGCCAAGGGTTCCATTTAACACTTTGGGACTACACTGCAGTTCTAACTTTTCCCAGTCTGGAGGCAACTCACGTTTGTATCTCTTGTTACATGTAGACAGCCATTCAGCATCCCTTCTGTGCTTACACAGTTGTTGTTGTTGTTGTCAGATGCCATCATAGTAACCCCATGTACCACAGAATGAAACACTGTTGGGTCCTGAACCACTCTCACAGTTGTTGCTGTGTTTGAGCCCATTGTTGCAGACACTGTGTCAATTCACCTCATTGATGGTCTTCTTTTTCGCTGACCCTCTGCTTTACCAAGAATGATGTCCTTCTCCAGAGGCTGGTCCCCACTGATGACATGTCCAAAGTACATGAGTTGAAGTCTCGTCATCCTTACTTCTAAGGAACATTCGGGCTGGACTTTTTGAGAACATCATAAATTTTTAATCCTTTCTTTACAGGTTGCCTAAACCACTTTTGATTCAGAAAACTGTAGAAAGCTAGTAACGGCCATAAGTCAATGCCAGGCAGTGGCACACATCGATTCTCCAGAGTCATGCTTTGTGGGGGGGGGGGGGAGATCTGAATGCACTGCTGGGGTGGGTCTCTGCTCACACTTGCTGGAATCATTTGCGGCAGATTTTTAGTCCACAGGTCTCTTTCCCACATATTCCTTTGTAAACTCTTCAGCGTTCTTACAGATTTTTTTACAGAGCAGGTGTTTGGGCTGGAGGTCATTGACCAGTGCTGTGAGGGACTGGATTATTTGGTCAATTGCTTTGGTTGCTGGCTTCCGGTTTTCAGCACTAATTACTGGCAGGCAAACCTGACCCTTTTCAATGATGCTTGTGTGATAGATTTTTGTTTTAAATGTGATCTTCGGTGGATTGAACAGGTACTCTGCTGGAAAGTTGATTTTGATTCTGAAGGCCCCCTTATCATATGGAGGGTTGTCAGGAACAATAAGCCTTTGCCAAGCCAATAAATTAGCTTCATCAACCTGGATGTTATGGAAGTTTTTCATCCCACACTTGCGGATTTCTTCAAGCTCCTTCATTAGCCTCCTGCTGGCTACCATCTTGGATCTTTGGGTTGTACTTTTTCAAAGACAAAAAACCCCCCACCATAATTCAAATGCATCGATTCTTCTTTGGTCTTTCTTGTATATTAGTAGAGTGTTGTTAAAGAAAAACCAAGTGGGTGGCTTTACATGACATCAGTTCAATTTCATCTTGACAGTTTCAACCACATCATTCCAGTGCATTGTTGTTGCTGTTGTTAAGTGCTGTCGAGTTGATTCTGGCCCTATATAGGGTTTCCAACGAGCAGCTGGTGAGCTTGAACCACCTACCTTGCAGTTCAAATGATTTTGCAGTCTGATGCATTAGCCCACTGTGCCACACCAGGACTCCAGTGCATTGGAATCATCTAATGTCTGATGATTTTCACAGTCTGAAAACATGGTCAAATGCATGTATTTCCTAGCCAATATTTTTTAAAAGTCTGAATGGAATACAGTTAAGATCAGAGCCTTGCAGTCTGCTACCAGACACTCTATCTAAGTTATTTTCAGCCCAGTGATCAGCCCTTTTTGGTGAAAACAATAATAGAACCTCATTCACAAGATAATGAAGATTCAATGAGTTAATATCTATGAAGTTCTTAGAATGGGGCATAACACATAGTAAATGATACAAAAATGTTTACTAAATAGACAAGCAGGTACTTAGCAGATCAAGAGATGTGAACTACAATTGTAAAGGTAGAAGATGTGTAACAAAAAGTGGAGAGCAGTTAATCTTACATTCTGGGAACAGAGGACTCTAGGGCCAGAAAGAGAGAAGAGCATGAGTGGAATATGGGATCCTAACCAGAGAAACAGCAACACCAGAGTCGGAGGCAGAGACGATGGCATAGAGAGATAGAGCATCTGAGGACTCTAGACTCATGGAAAGAGAAAGGCTGTGTGCTGGCGGCCAGGAGGCAGGTTTGCAGAATGTGCCCTTTGGTTGTTTAAACAATGATATATTCCTGCGTGTTTCTGTGTACATCCAAAAAGGGATTGTAATCATGACAATGAAACAAGATGTGGTTGGTTGAATGCAAAACTGATGTTCTGCCATAAAGACTATCACTCAATTCACAATAAAGCTTAAAAAAAGAGAGAGAGAAAGAGATGCGAACTAAAATTGTGTTATTCAATCCACACTATGTATTGTTGTTCTTGTTGTTAGCTGCAATCAAGTCAGTACTGACTTATAGTGACCCTATCAGGCACAACAGAACGAAACACTGCCCTGTCCTGCATCATCTGCACAATCGTTGTTATGCTTGAGTCCATTGCAGTTGTCACTGTGCCACTTCATCTCACTGGGGGTCTTCCTCTTTCTCTCTGACCCTCCACTTTACCAAGCGCTATGTCCTTCTCTAAGGATTCATCCCTCCTGATACTATGTCTGAAGTACGAGAGACATATGCCATACTTCAGACACACTTTGTACTAGGCCCCAATTTTTACTGAGATAGGTTTTCTCCACACCTTGAAACAACTTGAGATTTCGCTCTTCATCAATATTACAAAACAAGGAACATGAGATGTGGCAGGTATGACTAAAGCTGACCACTTGTGACCATCACAAACCTTGTTATGAGTTCTAGAACCATCTATACCTGATGCTGTTATTAAGTGTCATTGAGTCTGTTCTGACTTGTAGTACCCCTGTATAGTGTTTCTAAGGAGCAGCTGGTGTGTTTGAACCACCAACCTTTCAGTTAGCAGTCCAGTGCTTACCCTACAGTGCCACACTAGGACTCCATTTACTTGATAAGCAACCTCTTTTCTAAAACTCTGCTCTGGGGATTATCAGTCTTGCTAATCAAGAATGTGTGGCACCAATTACTGGAAACTTGGTACAAATTGAGTATCTTGTTCCTTGGGGTCAAAGTTATGACTAAATCAAGAAGAGTAAACTCAGTTTCCTTGAGGTCCAAAAGTCAGGACACTACCCAAAAATCAGCACTCAGCAAGTCAAGTCGTGGCCTCTAACAATGGAGGAACACATCTTTATCAGTTAAAAGTGCTGCAACCTCAAGTAACAGAACAGTCAGAGTGGCTTAACCAGAGCCAACATACCAAAAAGTCCAGAGGTGGAAGGCATTATCATTGGTTTGGACCCAGGATCTTTGGTTTTGTCTCTCTTCTATCATCCTTGGCTGTGCCTCACACACTCAAGATGACTGCAGCACCTGGGAGACATCAAGGCAAGTGGTTGGGTCCCCTCAGCAAACCTCCTTCCAAGACTAAGACTCAAGGGGAATACATGAGCAGGCATGTGGTCTGGCCAGTGATCACATTGGGCACTGATAAGGGGAAGTGGGGGAAAAACAGCAATGAAGTTGTGCGCTAAGTCCAACCACGTTCAATAGACTCTGTGAACTCGGGTTGAGACCTGGTTGACCAGGAGTATGGCAAGACCTGGGGACTCCCAGGCTCATAGACAGTGACATGGCCACAAAGGAGAGAGTGAAGTGTCCAGCTGATATGAAGTGAGGGGAGATGCACACATGAAGTGAGGGAAGATAGTACCCACTTGACCTGGCTTCAATAGCTGGATGATCACAACTCAACTAGAAGAAAAAGAAGAGGGAAAAAAAGAGTAATCCACTACAGTTTGATGAACCTGACCTATACTTATGTAGTAGCTCAAAAGAAGGAACAAATCTTTACAGCGAGGATCATTCCCACCCCCTCAATATACAGGGTTGACAGGGGTAGGCAACTTAGACATTACCTACCCAAATTGGGGGAGCTACAAAGGCAAGAAGTGACTGGCTTACAAGCTTTCAAGAGGGAGTCTAGTTCCAGAGGGCACGGGGGAAGGTAGAATCTCCAATGAGTGGTTTCCAATCTGTTGGGACAGGGCTGATAAAAGGAGACGGGGATAAGACTCTTGTGGTACAATAGTGAGTAAGTGCTATCAGGACTGACTGTGAGGGTTGGAAATGTAAAGGTAGATGTTTTGTAGCAAAAGGAGGGGAGT
>NW_006408597.1:92310-104952 GCF_000296735.1 Chrysochloris asiatica
GGGAAAGATTAGTACCAGTGAAGAGTTATCTTCTCTACATTTTTCCTATTGAGAAGCAAAAGATATTTTCTTGAAGTCCCCTTAAGGTAAAAGTAGGTTACACAGCTAACCCATGCTGTAAGGAGAGATAGGAACAAGAGTATCTATACCATATAGTGGGTGATGATAAAGCACGGATATTGGGTGCTTCACAAATAGGGCCTACCACAGCATCCTTAGCAAAATCAGTCATGTCTATTCACATCTCTTGGCTCTCCCAGCCCAGATGTTAGCTCTGGAAGTAATCACCATGAATCATGAATTCATTTTGTCCAACACCCTCATTTGGCCATAAGACAGAAGCCCAAAGAGAAAAGACATGCTCAAAGCCACACAACTAGCTTTTGTTTCTCAAATCCATAAAATGAGGATGCACAAAAAGACCTACCTCATATTGTAGTTATGATGATTAAATGCTTGTGAAACTCTTAGAACAGGGTTGGACATAGAGTCTGGCCTATGAAAGTGTTTTGTTAAAGAAACAAATATATAAACAAGTAAACTAGGGCTGAAATCAGATCCACCACACAATCTCCAGACTCTACCAGGGTGCTCAGGGTACCAGAGAACACTCCTAGGAAAATCTAGGATGTTTTCAGTTTTTAGGTGAGCCTAGCTATGCTAGACCTCTGTCAAACACTACATGACTTACTAGCTCAAAGTAATTCATAGTTTCAACGTTAGAGCACTCCTCATTCTTTTCTGTGATGTCAGATCTTTAGGAAGCTGCACATTCTACAGTAGCTGTAACCAAAATCAATGTGAGCAGGTAATGAGTTTAGCAGTGTCCAATCTGATCTCAACACTTGCCAACAGTACAGTGCCCAACAGACACACACATCCCATTGGTAAGTGATTGGTTGTTGTTGTTGTTAAGCGATGTCGAGTCGATTCTGACCCATAGCAACCCTGTATAGGGTTTCTGCAGAGCAGCTGGTGAGCTTGAACCACCAACCTTGCAGTTCAAATGGCTTTACAGTCTGGTGCATTTACCCACAGCGGCACATCAGAACTCTCAAGTGATTGGAGTTAAGCATATCATTTTTGTCTTTACATTTATGTATATAATTTTGCTTTAAAAAGCTAATCAGTTGCTTGATATATGGCTCTTATTGTTTTTAGCTGCCTTCATGTTTATGGGGTCACGATGAGCAATGGGATTGTACCATTGTGATAGGGTTTTTGGTTTTTTGTTTCTTTTTGGTGATAGGATTTTAATGGCTGATTTTTCAGAAATAAACCACCAGACCTTTAGTCCTAAAAGGCAAAGCAACACACAAGCTACCAGTGGCAGACAGGTAGGGACAATACATGAGGTGCATTGGTTGGTAGTTGAACCTGGGTCCTTTGCATGGAAGACAGGAATTCGACCCATCCTAACTACTTAAGCAGAACTTTCAGGTGTTTCTTTTGACCTCAGGGCATTATGAAGACATGACTGTGATGCATGAACTGAGAATGCCTGGACACCCCTGTCCTACCAGCGTCCCTTTCTTCTACCCCCTCACATCATTTCATTACTACCTAGTGCATATCTTTGGGACAGCAGGCACTGCACTCTATGCTGGTGACACAGACGTGTCACACACAGAAGCTCCTTCTGCATGGAGCTTCCAGCTGCAGAGTGGAGAAAGACTTTCTCGAGAAGAGAGCTGTGAAGATTTCAGTTCATGATGAGATGACAGTGAGCAGTGGTGGAGGCCACTTTAGATTGAACTGAAACTGCAGGAATCTAAGGAGCAGTCAAGCAAAGCTCTGGGGCCCGACAGAGTTCAAAGTTGGGCTGGTGAGCCACCGGGGTTGCTCCTACCCAACCCAGGGCCAAGTCCAGCGGTTCCTTTCCCTCTGAAGCAACACCCACATGCTGCACTGAGTGCCTCCATCATTCCTCTTCCAGGCCCCACCTCAACCGGGGTCAGGCCCCTTCTTGGAAAGGGGCTGCTGCCACGCAGTACTGGGAAAAGAGAGGAAGAGCGAGAGGGAGACCCTTGCACCCAAGCCTCGCCAGCTGGGCCGGTGCCTCTGGAAAGCTGCAGTGCGCAGCCCACCTGTCCTCCCCTCATCTGCCGTTTAACGATGATGGAAGCTGCTGTCAGTGCGTGGTGACAGTAATAAACACTCTTCTTAATAACACAGGGTGTACCTCTTATTAAAATAAATGGACTCCCACGGCGCAGCCTGGGGCCACGCGGCTGGCTGCCAGCCGGGGACAGAGCCTCAACTGGAGCCATTTGTCTGCTGTAATTACTGGCAGGACAACATAGTGGGAGCTTCCGGGGGCAGATTGCACATAGGTCCAGACCAAAGCAAGCTCAGAGATACAGCCACATACCACCCCAGACCTACCTCCAAGAATGTTGTTATTAGGTACCCGAGAGTTGATTTTTGACTCATAGCAACCCCATGTGACAGAGTAGAACTACCCCATAGGGTTTTCTAGGTCGTAACTGTTTTTGTTTTTTAAGGTTGTAATCTTTTTGAAAGGAGCTCTGGTAGCGTAGTGGTTACAAATTGGGCTGCTAACCTCAGGGTCAGCATTTCAAAACTACCAGCTGTTCCACCGGAGAAAGATGAGGCTTTCTGCTCCCATAAGGATCTACAGCCTCAGACACCCTTTACAGGGTTTTTATGAGTCAGAATCAACTCCACAGCACATAACCACCACCACCATTGCAAGGTATTTGCTACCTGGAATATTCAATTAGCTTTGGAGCCCTGGTGTGGCGCTGTGGGTTAATGTGCCAGGCTGCAAAGCTGTTTGAACTACAAGGTCGGCGGTTCAAGCTCACTAGCTGCTCCTTGGAAACCCTATACAAGGTCACTACGGGTCGGAATTGACTTGACAGCACTTAACAACAACAAATCTTTTGGGGGTATGGTGCTGTAGGATGAACACTAGATTGTGAACCACAAGATCAGCAGTTCAAACCCACCAGATGCTCCTCTGAAACCCTGTTGTTGTTGTTATTGTTAAGTGCCATGGAGTCAGTTCCAACCCATAGCGACCCTGTATAGGGTTTCCGAGGAGTGGCTGGTGAGCTTGAACCACCAACCTTGAGGTTGATATGGAGGAGGATCCAGAAGCTAGAATTATAATATTATAATAATTATAAAATTATACTAATTCGACATTGATGTTAGCTGGGTGCTCACCCTGTGCAGGGCACCATGCAAAGGATTTTACATCCGCTGTCTCATTTCCTACATGCAACGATGCCCTAGCAACACAACATTAGCCCCATGTTCCCTGAAGCTCCAAATCCACCCTCTGTGAGTAGGATGGGACTCACAGGGACCCTAGAGGACAGAGAAGAACTCCTCCACAGGGTTTCCAAGGCCCATGAATCTTTATAGAAGCAGACTGCTGCATCTTTCTCCCAAGGAGCAGGTGGCAGGTTCAAACCTCCGACCTTTTGGTTAGTAGCTGAGTGGTTAACCACCAGCACTCCTTAGCCCCATATGGCCACTGAGGAAATCTAAGCTCTGAAAGTTGACACAAGTTCCCAAGTTCCCAAGTGTTTAACCACTGAGTTGCTGCCTCTGTTGCTTCTGGAAGAGCTCTCCTGGGCTCCCTAGAATTCCTTCCCAAGTGGAAAGAGGAGAGCAAATGTCTTCTGGGATTGTTGTTATTAAGTGCCATGGAGTAGGTTCTAATTCATGGTGATTCTGTATAGAGGAGTGCCTAGTAAGTTTGAATCATGGACCTTGCAGTTCAAACCAACCTTGCGACCCAATGCTTTATCCTGCAGCGCCATACCAGGACCATATCACCTCTGTTATACCTTTGGGCAGCTGGGAGAACTGCAGTGAGCAAGTGGCTGAACAACATCTAGCTCTGGACCCTGGGTGGGCACGGGGCATGATGATCTCTAGAGATACCTAAGGATAGAGCTCTGGTTACATTCAGGCTTGACATGAACTCCACTTTGGACCCTTTCAATATGTGTGTCCAGGCAACTGCAGGTAAACCGTGAATGGGACAAGAAGTTGGCAAGAGGAAGTGAGCCGTGGTGGGGAAGGGACAGTCTCCTATTTAGCATTGTAATAATAACAATAATCATTGTTGTTGTTGTGGTTAGGTGCTGACCAGTCAGTTCCCACTTAAAGTGACCCTATGCAAAACAGAACGAAACACTGCCTGCTCCTGAGCCAACCTCACAATTGTTGTTAAGTTTTAATTCATTGCTGCTGCCACTGTGCCAGTCCATCTCCAAGGGGGTCTTCCTCTATTTTGCTGAGTCTCCACTTTAACAAGTATAATGCCCTTCTCCGGGGACTGGTCCCTCAAAATAACATGTCCAAAGTGTAAAAGACAAAGTTTGGCCATCCTGGCTTCTAAGGAGGATTCTGGCTGTACTTCTTCTAACACAGATTTGTTCATTCTTCTGACAGTCCGTGGCACTTTTAATAATATCTTCCAATACTATAACTCAAATGCATCAACTCTTTTATGGTCTTCCTTATTCACTGTTCACCTTTCACATGCATACAAGGCTAATAACCATAGGTGCTATTTTCGACCTACTCACACTGAACCAAGCACTGTTAGGATCTTCTACATTCTTATTACTGAAATTGTGGCCCATGGGTCAGCAGCTTTGGTGTCGCATGAGAGCTGGCTAGTAATACAGCATCTCAAGTTCCCCTTCAGAGCTGCATTCGGAATCTGTATTTTAACCGGATCCCCAGGTGATTCACAGGCCCAGACCAGGAGTGAGAAGAGCTGCCTGTAACCTGTCTCTAAGTCCTTACAACATCCCCAGAAAGAGGTTCGCTTTTCTTTGGATTTTACAAATGAAGTGAAGTCCATAGAGATGGAAGACTTCTATGGAAGATCACATAGCTGGGAAATGGAAACATGGGAATTCAAGTCCAGAATCCCCATCAAGATTCAGAATCAAGACTTCAGAATCCCCATCAAGACTTCAGAATCAAGAAGAATGTGCTTAATGTTATTGTTGTTAAGTGCCATGGAGTCAGTCAGTTCTGACTCATAACGACCCTGTATAGGGTTTCCAAGGAGCAGCTGGTGGGTTTGAACCGCCAACCTTGTGGTTCAAACAGACCTTGCCGTCCAGTGCAAAGAGGAGCTCTTCTTGCCTGATTTCTACCCCCCACCCCACCTCCCAACCCCCAGCTCCTTAGCCTGGCCTAGGGGCATTCTAGAAAAGGAAGGGGAGAATTAATGTGCTCCAACTGTGGTGTTGGCTAAGAATTGTGAATGCACTGAGGACTGACTGTCAGAGAAGGGGACAAATCAGTCACAGAAGAAATAAAATCAGACTGTCCCTTACAAGCGAGGGTGATGAGAGTTAGGATCCCTTACTTTGGAACCGTCATCAGAAAGGCCAGGCACTAGGAAAGGGTCTCCAGCTTAGTAGCGGGTCAGCAAGAGTGAAGGCAGTCATGAGAATGATACAGGGCTGGTCACACTGTGAGTCCTAGTTTACTGACAACTGACAGCAACTAAACCTGGTAGGTAAGCTCAGGTGACCCTCCCACCTGCCCAGCCGGTCCTCCCTCAGGAGCCACGGTGCTCTTCTCTGGCAGGCAGCATCTGTGCGGTTCTGTACTGTCTCATTCCCGGCCCTCAATCTCTCCCATTAACGGAGATTGCAAGTTCAGAGCACAGACATCGCCGCCTGTCACTGCCGCTGCACGTCAGCCATCGCCCGGGAATGGTCTCGTCTCCTTCAATTCATCACGCAGGGTTTCGATTGTGCTCCCTTTGAGGCCCCTCTGGGAGCCCCTCCCCAGCTCCTGGCCCAGGGGACCTACGCAGAGGGAGACAGGAAGCGTGTGCGGAAGTACGGAAGGATGGCAGTGAGCTGAAGGAGGTGAGGCCAGCAGGGCCTGAAGAGCCTTGACCGCACTCAGTCCCCAGAAGAAGCAGAGAAGAGGAGGCAGGGAGGCAGGAAGGCCTGGTGTCTGTGCATGCTGCCACTGAGGATGCAGTTACACTCGTTAGAAATGCAGATTCTGGGCCTTACCGCTGAATAATTGGATTCAGTATCTCTGGGATGGGGCTTGAGAATCTGCATTTGTAACAAGCCAACTTTTTGAGATTCTCAGCCCAACTTTGAGTACTTTGCTGCTACAGTACTGGCCAATTTAGGCTAGGCTAGGTTAACACTGTTGTAACAAACAGCCCCCAAATCTCAGAGCTTTTAAAACAAGGATTCATTTCTTGCTCCATTGATGTGTTCATTGAGTTTGCTTAGAGAGCCAGGCTGTCAGAACTCCACCGAGGCCATATTTCTATGATCACTAGGCCAGTGGGAAGCACAGATGGAAAGGCTCCAATCGAGAAGTTGTAGCACATAACACTCAGGTCCTAATTCCATTAGCCCAAACTAGTCACAGGGCCTTACCTGCTCAAGGGGGTGGGGAACTCACACCAGGAAGAGAAAGGGCTGTAAGGCCTGCCCAATCTCACCCCCTTCCCTTGGGCAACCTTACCCCGGGCTGTGGCAGGCAAGGCCTGGACCTCTACTTAATAGTCTCCTAAATGTATTCACATGCTTGGTCTCATCATTGATTCTCACTGCAGAATTATTTATTAATAATTATTTATCAATTATGATGAGAGCAGAGGTGATTCAGGGGTCGAACTCTCCCCTTTCATGGGCTTCATTCCCAGACAATGTACCTGAAACACAACCACCAGTTGTTCGTTAGGGGAGGTTTGCATGGGTCTGTGATGCTGAACATGTGTCAGCAGGGATTCCAAACTAAGACTAGTAAGAAAGTCCTGGTGATCTACTTCCAAATGTCAGTCAGTGAAAACTCCTGGGATCATGACAGTCTGATCTCATTGTGCCTGGGCTTGCTGTGAGTCAGGGCCCCACTCAATGGTAGCTAACAAAAACATAATGACACTGAAGCTCAAAGAAGATACGAGAACAGCCTAACACATCCAGTTAGATAGTGGTAAAGACAGTTAAATAGTGGTAAAGTAGCCAAGTCTTCAGGCTCCCAGTCCAGTGCTCTTCCAATCATGCCCCACCTAGGCCAAGGACAGGCTAGTTCAGAAACTTTGTGCTGGTCGGCCTGGGCTGGGCCCCCACATCCCATGCAAGTTGTCTGTTTGGTCTGCTCAGGTCCAACCCCACTCTCCAAATACTATGATTTGGAGAAACCCAAGACATAGCTACCTTTCTCTTTCTCTTCCAACTTCCAAGAGAAGGGAGGTTCTATCAGCCCCTAAACATCAGCAGTCTCCATCAGCACTTCAGCCCACCTCTCCAAGTCTACAGACAGAAAAGGTGCTGGCAAAGAAGTGGTATGTCTGGGACTGAGTAGACTTATTGTAAAACTTTTGGGCAAGTAACCAGCTGCCATAGAGCAAATTCCAACTCCTGGCGACTCAATGTCTGAGTAGAACTGTGTTCCATTAGGCTTTCAGTGAGTGATTTTTTGGAAATAGTTCACCAGGCCTTTCTTCTGAGGTGACTCTGGGTTGATTAGCAATCTCAACTATTTGTACCACCCAACAACTCCTTGGGGAATTGTTTTTGTTATTGTTAAGTGCTGTTGAGTTGGTACTGACTCATGTTGTTGTTGTAAGGTGCCACTGAGTAGGTGCCGACTCAGCAACCCTATGTACAACAGAACGAAACGTTGCCTGGTCCTGGGCCAACCTCACGATCGTTGCTATGCCTGAGCCCATGGCTTCCACCACTGTGCAGATCCATCTTGCTGGGGGTCTTCCTGTTTTTCTCTGACCCTCCACTTTACCAAACAGGGTATCTTTCTCCAGGACTGGTCCCTCTTAATAATATGTCCAAAGTATGAGTAACAAAGTTTGGCCATCCTGGCTTCCAGGGAGCTCTCTGGCTGTACTTCTTCCAACACAGATTGGTTTGTTCTTTTGGCAATCCATGGAACTTCTAATATTCTCCTCCAACACCGTAACTCAAGTGCATCAATTCTTCTGTAGTCTTCCTTATTCACTGTCCAACTTTCTCATGCATATGAGGTTATTAAAAATACCATAGTTTGCGTCAGGTGCACCTTAGTCCTCAAGCTGACATCTTTGTTCTTTAACACTTTAAAGACGTCTTGTGCAGAAGATTTGCCTAATACAATATGTCATTTGATTTCTTGACTGATGCTTCCATGAGTGTTGATGGTTTGACAACTTCAATCTTTTCTCCATTTATATAGATGTTATCTATTGGTCTAGTGATGAGGATTTTTGTTTTCTTTACATTGAGATGCAACCCATATCGATGGCATAGCAATCCTGTATAGGGTTT
Organism: Chrysochloris asiatica; assembly: GCF_000296735.1. Classification (NCBI taxonomy): domain Eukaryota; kingdom Metazoa; phylum Chordata; class Mammalia; order Afrosoricida; family Chrysochloridae; genus Chrysochloris; species Chrysochloris asiatica. The sequence continues at coordinate 100,608 of NW_006408597.1, forward strand.
CCCAGGAGCAGCTGGTGGGTTTGAACCACCAACCTTGTCGTTAACAGTCCAGTGCTTTTCCTATACTGCCACACCTTAGGAAATTAAGGAGATGAAAACCATCTAAGCTTGATTCTTAATTTTACCATCTAGCTACGTGACAGGTGAAGCAGAATTGCCTGGACCCACAACTCATGTTCTGGGGTGTTCCTAGGGCCGCAGCCTGTCCCAACCCCATTCTCTGGCCGAGACCCATCCTCTAGTGAGGCCGGGTTTAGCCGTGAATGAACTGCGGGCCTCAATGCTCAGCCACTGTCTGTTTGAACTCAAACATTGAAACGTGGTCACTTTGATACATTTGATCTCAAAAGAGGTTTGTACTCATCACAGGTTTTTTATTTTATGCTGGGGGGTGGGGAACCACAACATGGGAACCAGAGGACCCCAAGTCTGTTAAGAGGAGGCTGTGTCGTCATTCAACCACTCTATATCCTTCAACCCAAGACCCAAGTTTCCTTTTTCTATCTTTACTGTGCACCCCACTGCCAGTATGGGTGAGGTTGGTGCTGGTGGTGCCCCCCGGGGTGCTCACAGGGTGCCAATGGCCTCGGGTTCTGCAACTCCACAAAGGCAGAGGGGAAAAGAAGAAGTTGGCGCACAAGATTTTGAGACATACTCACATGGTCTTTGTAAACCTCATATTTCCACTAACTTCCTTATCTATAAACCCACTGAAACTATAAACTGAGTCAGTTCCCACTCACAGTGACCCTATATAGGGTCTGAGACAGTAAAACTTTATGGAAGCGAGAGCCTCACCTTTCTCCTGCAGACTGCCTGGTGGGTTTGAACCACTCACTTTGCGGTTAGCAGCCCAAACACCAAACCCATCTATAAAGTAGAGCAATAATAACATTCTCTATTTTCTAAGGGAATCCCTGGGTGGTGCCAACAGTTAACACGCTCAGTTGCTAACCGACAGGGCGGAGGTTCAAGTTCACCCAGGACACTTTACAAGAAAGACCTGGAGATCTACTTGTGAAATATCAGCCATTGAAAACTCTACAGAGCACTGTTTACTCTGACACACATGGGGTCACTGTGAGTCAAAATTGATTCAAAGTCAACTTGTTTTTCAATGGCAAATTCTGACTTGTCACCTCATTTCTCCAGCAACTATTTATTGAGCACTTACTATGTGCCAGGTACCATTCTAAGAGTTAGGGGCACAATGGGGAGCAAGACAGTGGAGTTCCTGTCCCCCCAGGCACAGTTTCTAGCAGACCTTAGGTCTAGGTAGGCTGATTTGGTGGAACCACCACAGTCCCCTACACACTCAGCCTGGCCTTACCAGGAGGGGTTCAGCTTACCCCTCACCAGACCCAGTTGGGAACAGGTAGTACTCTCATTCTTGGCAAAGTAGCCCTGAGTCCTCCCTGCAGGACTTATCTGGACTCCCAGCAGCCACTCCAGCAGCCTCCCCATGCCCTCCAGAGGACACACATAGTTGAAGGGTTAACTATTGGTGCACAGAGCTCAGCCCCAGTCTTACTCAGGAACCCTCCCCTAGGCCATGCCATTCTTCACTGCCGTTCTCTGAAGCTGTTCCCCGTCCATGTGAGCAGGAACATCAGGTCCCCTGGATGGTCATAACCACAGCTTCCGGAGCGGAAGCCAAAACCTGAAACTGACCAGCCGGGGTAGTCACTGGGATGGGCTGTTTGTCACCTGAAATTTCTGGGAAGGTCTGGGAAATGCTCAGTCTACAAAGGGCTGTGGGCTTGATCACCATGCAGTGCTTGGCTTCTAAGTGAGGAGACTTGTCCTGTCCCTGAAGGGCCAGCACTGCCCACACACTGGTCTTTACCAGCGTTACCATCATCCACAGCTTGTGGTATCTGTAGAGGAAAGGGAAGCTGGCAAGAGATGGGCTTCTTGAGGTGAGGTACAGGGGGGCCTAGAGGAAGTTCCGCCCACCTCCCTAACTCCCACGGCCCTGAATTTCATCTACCAGTTTGTCCTTGATCTCTTATGTGCCCTAACTCTGGCTCTAGAGCAGGGACCAAACCTCTCCTTTTGGCTTCTCTCAGTGGCTCAGTCCTGCCGGACTCCAATGAGAAACAGGAAGGACCTGCTGAGAGCTGGTCCAATGTGCCGGGGAGGCGGGGTGGGAGGGGATGTGTGTGTGGGGGTACTGTGATTTTTTTATTGGAAGAGGGTGAGAGGCAATTGATGGGACCCCATATTTCTGGGACTTGGAGACACAAAGGGGTGCCTTCTTAGAGATTTCTCAGTTGGAAACTCTTCCAGCCCAGCTGCCAACTGTAGACAGCCAGCGCCTAAAGCCTGTGTCCTGCCATTTCCAGGCTACAAGCCACCATTTGCTTCATTCATGGTACAGCTTTGTGTCTTGCACCTACTATGTGGCCCTTCTAGAAACTGGGGAACTAGGGTGAATAAGCCAGGCAAAACCCCTGTTGTTATGAAGATGATGTTCTAGTCGGGGAGTCAAACAATAAACAAGAAAATATCCAATAACAGCAAGTGTTATACAGAAAATTCAAATGGAGTGGGTAACTTTAGCCTGGATGGGCATAGGATTCAAATGAAAAGGAAACAGCTGTAGGAAAAGCCGGGGAAGAACATTCTAGATAGAAGGATGAACTAGTGCCAAGGCCCTATGATGGGAAGACTCTGGTTTGTTGGAAGAACAGATGTCAAGTAACAATGTTTTGCACTTTGTTTGAGTTTTTACTATGTGCCAAGCAAGGAGCTCTGGTAGCGTAGTGGTTATGAATCAGGCTGCTAACCTCAGGGTCATCAGTTCGAAACTACCAGCTGTTCCGTGGGAGAAAGATGAGGCTTTCTGCTCATGTAAAGATTTACAGCCTCAGAAACTCTGTACAGGGTCGCTATGAGTTGGAACCGACTCCACGGCACATAACAACAACAACAACAAGCAATGATCTAGACTCCTGGTATGACACTATAGGAGAAGCACTAGACTGCTAACCACACGGTTGGTGGTTCAAACCCTGTACAAGGTCACTATGAGTCAGAATTGACTCGATGGTACTTAAATACATCAACAAGCCGTGATCTAAGCCTTTATGTTTTAATTCCCAACAACCCTATGAGGTAAGGACTTCATCCTCCCCATTTCACAGATGACAAGAATGAGCTATAGAAAGGTTGCTCAAGGTCACATAACTAATAAAAGCAAAGTTGAGGTTCAAATCCTTGCAGTTTGCTCATCACCCCTGTGCCAGGCTGCCTGGGGCAAAGCCAGCACTGCAGAAATGGATTTGGGAAACTTCAGTACAGATGGCATTGAAGTGCCAGAGCTGAACAAGACTCAGACGCCTGGAGAGACAAAGAGAGGTCTGAACTCTGAGTCCTGGGGCACTCCACACTCAGAGGAGGAGCGGAGCCTGTAAAAGCACAGAGAAGGGGCAACCAGGGAGGTGGGAAAGAAACCGGCATGTGTGCTGTCTGGGAGACCAAGGAGGAGGCTAGTTCAGGAGGAAGGGAGAGCCCAGTTGAATGCTGCTGGGACACAAGTGAGGTAAGAACAGAGGAGTGGACATTGGATCTGGCATCAGGGGCTCATTGGAATGGGGCTCAGGTGGAGAGAAGAACACAAGATGAGTAAGTGGGTCTGTACATTCAATTGACTTTGGGGTGTAGTGGGAGTTCTTGGGTAGCATAGTCAATATGCTTAGCTGCTAATCTAAACATTGGCAGTTTGAAGTCACTAAGAGTACCTCATAAAAAACCCCACCAGAGACATAGGTTGAATGAGTGTGGGAGGAAGAGGGGGATAATATGTTTATATATCTATCCCACAAATATTTAAGAGTGTGAAAGAGGGTATTTGTACATGGGTATTTACCTTTTCTGCTAACACAGCTGTGAATGTGGTGGAGCATACATACAGTGGATAAAATTATGAAAACTTCTTGGTATCAGATATTTTAATACAATGAGTTGCTGGGGTTTTAGGACCATAGTCTCAGTGGATGCTATGGTCAACTGGCATAACATAGTCCATAAAGAGAAGTCCTGGTGTGGTACTGTAGGATAAGCACTCGACCACAAGGTGTGCTTGAATTGCAAAGTTGTTGTTGTTGTTGTTGTCAGGTGCCATCAAGTCGGAACCGACTCATAGCGACCCCATGCACAGCAGAATGAGACAATATCCGTTCCTGGGCCAACCTCACAACCGCTGCCACACTTGAGTCCATCAATGCTGCCACCTGGCCAATCTATCTTGTTAGGGTCTTCCTCTTTTTCTCTGACCCTCCATCTTTCCAAGCATGATATCCTTCTCCAGCGACTGTTCCCTCCTGACAATATGTCCCAAGTA
>NW_006408597.1:107709-145938 GCF_000296735.1 Chrysochloris asiatica
AGTAGTTTGTCACTCTTTCTTCCTAGTCTGTCTTTGTCTGGAAGCTCATCTGAAACCTGTCCACCATGGGTGACCCTGCTGGTTATTTAAAATACTGGTGACATAGCCTCAGAATCACAGTAACTCAAGCCACCACAGCACGACAGATAGATGAGTGGTGGCCATTTGGTTTTATGTCGAAACTGTCATTTTGCTCACCATGTAATGGTTAAGCGTTCAAATTCAAAAGGGCAACATTTTCCTAAGGACAAAGTTGAGAAGCAATGGGAAGGTGGGTAGAATGGAAACAGGAACCACAGAGAGGATGTAGGACAACTGTCGTTGCATGGAGGGGATCGCAATCATTGAGATGAAACAAAGTATATGATTGGCTGAATGTAAACTTAATCATCTTTTCTGTAACCCTTCACTCAATTCATAATAAAAAGTTTAATAAAAACACAAAACCTGCCAATCTACTTCCAAAAAGTCAGCCACTGAAAACCCGATAGAGCACATGTCCACGCTGACACATACGAAACGAGCCGCTGTGAGTTGGAGTCGACTCAACGACTTGCTTGATTTTTTGGTTTGGAGGTGTAGTGGCAAGAACAGAAGCCAGGCATCCAAAGGCTCCCCTTTGTACTGGTTCTGTGACCTGGAATGAGGGGCCCAGTGTTTCTGAACCTTTGTCTCCTTATCTGTAAAATGGGGATGCAAAGAATACCTATCCCACAGAACTACACTGAAGAATTAAAGGAAGTAGTAGGAAAATGCTTGGGGAACAGCAAAACCCTGTGAAGACAGGAGGCATTTCAAGGCTGTTGAATGATTTCCTTCGTGTAGGAGTCGGGATTTGCTCCCCCCTCACTTTAACCATCTGTCTCTCCAATCTGAAATCTGTTCTGCCTGACCCCTAGCTGACCAGAGCTTTCCCTCTCCCTCTGTCCTGCCATGGGCCTCCTCCTCACAGCCATGGCTTGGCTCTGGGGGGCTCAGTTGAATATGCAAATGTCTCCCTAACCAGCTGGTGTCTGCTTCCCAGAAACACATGTTCCAAAGCCCCTCTACATCACCAGGGAGAGGGGGACCAGAGCCTCTGCCGGCTCCACTGTCCAGAGAGGACGCATAACTGAGCAAGAAGTGGCACAGCCAGCAGATGGAGAAGGGCTGCTAGACTTGGGTAAAGAGAGCTGGACAAGAGTGGGGGAGTGTGCTGGGGAGGGGACAAGGTGGTCATGATGTAGGGACCAGATATCAGCCATATGCCCACACACAAGAATGGACACTCACCAGGACACACCAGTCTCCACTGACCCACCTTTGGTATTCCTGGTAAATATCTTTGAGGCCACAAAAGTTCTTGGACTTGCAAAATTAGCCTTGCATACATAAAAAACTGGAGTCGTGGTGTGGCGCGGTGGGTTAATGTGCCAGACTGCAAACCCATTTGAACTGCAAGGTCGGCAGTTCAAGTTCACCAGCTGCTCCTCGGAAACCCTATACAGGGTCACTATGGGTCGGAACCGACTCAACAGCACTTAACAATAACAACAACCTTGAGGTTGAGTGCTTATCCTACAGCACCACATCAGGATTCCATGTTGTTGTTGTTGTTAGGTGCCATGGAGTCGATACTGACTCATAGCGACCCTCTGCACAACAGAGCAAATCACTGCCTGGTCCCAGGCCAACCTCACAATCGTTGCTACACTTGAGCCCATTGCTGCCACCACTGTGCCAATCCATCTCATTGGGGGTCTTCTTCCCCTTCTCCAATCCTCCACTTTATCAAACATGATATTCTTCGACAGAAACTGGTCACTTCTGATAATAAGTCCTAAGTATGAGAGACGAAGTTGGGCCATTCTGGCTTTCAAGGAGCACTCTGGCTATACCAACACAGATTTCAGCAACACAGATCTATTTATTCTTCTAAACAGCCTATGGTACTTTCAATATTTTTCTTTAACACCGTAACTCAAATGCATCAATTCTTCTATGCTCTTCCTTATTCACTGTCCACCTTTCACATGCATATTTGGCTACTGTTACCTAGCAACAACTATATTTATATAAAATAAAATACTTAAGACATACAGAAAGGTATCCAGACTATTATGAGGGGCCCCAGATATTCACCCTCCAGCTTAAGAAATCGCATATTTTCAGATAAGCACAGGTTAAGGGCCCCCTGACTGCACTCGCTTTTCAGAGTTCATAATCTCTGCACCATTCTCTATTCTTTTACCACCTCCAGATGCACCCCTAAATCATTTACAACGTTGCAAGTGTCTATATAAATGGTATCACAGAGCTCATATTTCTTGTAACTTTTTTTGTTGGCTGTATATTATGTGTGTGGGATTTAAGCATTTTGGAAGGAGTCCTGCTACACAACAGCTAAGTGATCAGTTGCTCAGCTGGCAGTTCAAATCTACCCAGTGGCTCCAAGGAGAAAAACCTGATGCCCTGCTCCCATAAATATTACAGCCAGTAGGCCCAGGGGCTTAGAACCATAGTCTCAGCGGACAGCATGATCCATTGCCTTAACAGTCTCCAAACACAATACTCTGTATGCTACTTTGGTGCGTAGTGACTGGGATCTAAAAAGCTCATGAGTGTTTTCATAGTTTTTGTAATAGTTGCATCTAAGGTGTAACTAATGGTCTCTGTGCAGAGCAAAGAGGAGTGATGAAAGTTGAAGATGCTTGGAAATGTGTCCAATGGATATGTGTCCAACGGATGTGTCCAAATGGACACGTAAGCCACATGACCCTAAGACCAGAAGAACTAGATGCTCTGGAAGGGATCACATTAGAAGGTCCTGGATAGAGTGGGAGAAAACGTGGAGCAGAGCTCAAAATTATATTTAAAAAAGACTCGGCTGACTGGTTGGGTAGAGTCTGGTGGCACTCTGAGACTATGATCCTTAGTCCCCCTTCAGGTCTGGGACTGAGCTCACCCGGAGGTCCCATTTCCAGGCAGACAGTAGTAGATCGATGTACAGTGGGGACAACAACACTCACGAGCTGTGCACTCCATAGATGGGTCAACCCATTTGAGATCAAAAGGGTAGCATTTATGTAAGGACAAAATCTCGAGGGACTGAGAAAGATGGAGGAATAGAAACAAGAAACACAGGGATAGAAAGGACAGGCATTTACGAAAAAACCAACCCAGGGAGGAAATGGGATGAGTGATCTCCCCTTGAAGGTATTGCAATTATTGAGTTGAAACAAAGTGTATGATTTGTTGAATGTAAAACTGATGATCTGCTCTGTAAATCGGCACTCATTTAAAAATAAAAAGTTAAAAAATAAAAATGATAGCCAAGAAAACCCAATGGGGCGGTGGTTCTACTCTGTCACATACGGTTGCTATGAGTTGAAATTGACTTGATGGCACACGACACCAACAGCAAGCATGCTAACACTCGTTCCTACTGCCATCTCCTCATGTTTTCCTAGCACCCTTGTCTCCAGACAGAGAGCACTTGGGATATGACCTTGATTCTCAGTCTCTGTGTTCTCATCCCAGACATCGATTCCAGGGTTATTCTGTAGAAAAGGAAGGGAGGCAGACTCCTGAGACCCGGGGCCCTTTTCTCTTTGCAGATGGCAGGTCCTGTGAAGGCCTCTTAGAAGGGACCCTGTTGGAGAAGACCCAGCAGAAACATCTGATTCACCTCAGCATGGCTGCAACAATGAGCTGGCTATTACAGGGAATTTTGCACGGATACTAATGTGGGTGCTGGAGTGGATTGGTGGCTCAGTGGCAGCAGTCTTGCCTTCCATGAGAGACACCTGGATTCCCAGCCACTGCACTTCAAACACACCCGCCACCTGTCTGTCTGTCAGTGCAGGCTAGTGTGTTGGTATGATACTGAGCGGGTCTCAGCAGACCTTCTAGATTTAGACAAACGAGGAAGACAGGCCCAGCAATCTACAGCTTTTTAGTGCAGTTGTACATGTGGCTGTCGTAAGTCAGGGGATAACTCAATGGTAGCTCACCACCTCCCCCTGCCCCACCAACACTAATACCAAGCTTTTATCCAGCAAACACCAAGTACCATCTCAAGCACTTGACTCATTTAATCCCACGGGTTGATGTAATCAGCTGTCTATTCTCAAAATTAGGAAATCAAGGCCCAGGATGATGAAGTAATTCTTCTCAAACCACACAATTATACAGAGACTGAGTTATCCCCAAACATCTGGCTCCAGTAGGTCTGTTTTAACCACACATCGCTATTCCATGAGTTTCATTATATGTCTTAGTCCCCGGTGACCAGGTGATAGTCACCTCTGGGACCTGGTGTTCAGTGCTTCTGGAAGACTGCAAGGCCGCAAGCCTGAAGACATGGCTAACTTAGTGCCAAATGAGTCCCCAAACAAACAGCCTCAGTGAGTGGCAACCTCTCCAGGCCCTGCTTTGCTGCACCCAAACTGTTTCTATGCCATAACTATGTTACAACATAACAACTTTGTAATGTATTCCCAGGTTGTACCAGATTTCTAGGTAGCCAGGAAGGAGGCTGTTAGAAGGCCACGGATAACCAATATGGATTGTTCCATAAACTTCCCATCCTCCCAGTTAGAGCCTGAACACACGTATTGTTGGTAAGTGCTGTCGAGTTGCTTCTAACTCATAGCAACCCTGTATAGGGTTTCCGAGGCTATAAGTCTTAGCAGGAGCAGAAGGCCTCAGCTTCTATGAATTGCAGACCTGTGGGTCATAGTCCAGAGCTTATCCTACAGAGCCACCGTATTCCCTGAACACACTTAGCATGTGGAAAGTAGCTTTGATTACAGTAAGAAGCAAACCATAGCAAACCATAGCAACACAGCCCCCCGGTGGAAATGACAACTGCCATGCAAGTCCCACTTTTATCATGGGTAAGAGACTTAAGTAGGGCATACCATCCCCCATGGTTTCCAGAAACTATTCTGATGGAACTTCCCCATGAAAGCCTGGCTGAGTGAGGGACACAGTGAGAGCCGACCTTCGGCTGGCCTCTCCTAGGTCCACGCAGATGGGCTGTAAGCTCAATATTACACGTGCCCAACTAACACCATAGCTGAGGAGACAAAGAAAATGTCCTCTGCCAGTTCTTCTGTACCTTCAGCCTACCGTGACGAATCGTATCTTTTAACATTGCTAACATACATTCTTCAGTATGGATCACACTTCAACAGAAAACAAAAATCCACACAACTTGACCAATAAGCAACATCATGATAGATGGAGTCAAGATTGGAGTTGTTAAGGATTTCATTTTACTTAGATCTATAACCAACACCCATGGAAGTTGTTGTTGTTGTTGTCAGGTGCCATCGAGTCGGAACCGACTCATAGCGACCCCATGCACAGCAGAACGAAACAATGCTCGATCCTGGGCCAACCTCACCACCGCTGCCACCCCCGAGTCCATCAATGATGCCACCTGGCCGATCCATCTCGTTGGAGGTCTTCCTCTTTTTCTCTGACCCTCCACCCTACCCAGCATGACATCCTTCTCCAACGATTGTTTCCTCCGGACTACATGTCCAAAGTAGGAGAGACGAAGCTTAGCCATCCTGGCCTCCAAGGAGCACTCTGGCTGCACTTCTTCTAAAACAGATCTATTGGTTCTTTTGGCAGTCCATGGTACTTTCAGTATTCTCCTCCAACACCACAACTCAAAGGCATCAATTCTTCTACGATCCTCTTTATTCACTGTCCAGCTTTCGCATCCATATGAGGCTATTGAAAACACAATGGCCTGGGTCAGGCGCACCCTAGTCCTCAAGCTGACATCTCTGCTCTTCAATACTTTAAAAAGTTCCTGTGCAGCAGATTTGCCCAGTGCAATACGTCGTCTGATCTCTTGACTGGAAGTAGTAGTCAAGAAATCAAATGACATTGCATTGGGAAAATCTGCAAAAGACCTCATGAATGTGAAAAAGGAAGGAGATCATCTTGAGGACTCAGGTGAACATGACCCAAGTTAAGGTATTTTATTCATCTCATATACGCGTGAAGGCTGGACAATGAATAAGGAAGACTGGAGAAGAATTGATGCTTTTGAATTATGGTGTTGGTGAAGAATATCAACGGTACCATGGACTTCCAGAAGAATGAGCAAATCTGTCTGGGAATAAATCCAGTCAGAATGCTCTTTAGGAGTGACGATGGTGAGACTTCATCTCACATACTTTAGACATGTCGTAAGAGGATCATCGAAAATGAGGAAGACCCTCAATGAGATGGACTGACACAGTGGCAGCAAGAATGGGCTCAAACATAGTAATGACTAGGAGGCTGGTGCAGGACTGAGCATGGTTTTCTTCTGTTGTATGTGGTGTTGCTGTGAGTCAGAACCTACTCAATAGCTTCTAACACCACCAAACACTCTGTGCGTTAGGGCCTTGATTAGCACAGAATTTTATCATTTTCAACCTACTAACCAACATCCTGGAGTCCTGGTGTGGTGCTGTGGGTTAATGCACCAGACTGCAAAGCCGTTTGAACTGCAAGGTCGGTGGTTCAAGCTCACCAGCTGCTCCTTGGAAACCCTACACAGGGTTGTTATGGGTCGGAATCGACTTGATGGTACTTAACAACAACAACAACCAAGATCCTAGAGCTCAGAGCTGTAGGATGAGCACTGGATTGCTAACTGCAAAATCCCAGCCTTTCCTTGGAAACCCTATACAGGGTTTCTATGAGTTTTAATTGACTCAACAGTACTTAACAACAGCAGCAAACATCCTTGTGTAGCTTTAGGATAAGCACTGGACTACTAGTTGAAATATTGACAATTTGAAACCACCAACCACTTTGTGGAAACCCTATTTTGTTGTTAAGTGCTGTTGAGTCAGTTCTGACTTCTAACAACCCTGTACAGGATCTTCAAAGAGTAAACCACACTATCAGTGTCATTAAAAGTCCAGTAATTATCCTACAGCACCACACCAGGACTCCTTGGAAACCCTACAGAGGTGACTGTGAGTCTGGACGGGAAAGCACTTATCAACAACAAACGCTAGGTCTCACGTAGTGGGGGGTGGAATGTGGAAGGGAAAGGAAAAGAGATTTGTTTTAAGGCCTATAGATGTCAGCAAGAAAGAACAGAGAAAATATGGCCCCCTGGCTTGTTAGAAAGGACTGTCCCCTCACACTCCAGCACAGACAACAAGAGAGTGAAGATGTGGAGACTGTGCCTTGCTTTTCAGCCCTAGCGCTGTGAGATGAGAGGGAGCTGAGCAGGGGACCCGGGATGCAAGGCCAACCTTGGAATGTGGCTGCCTAGGTGTGGTGGGACTCTCCTACTAATTTGGAAAATGGTGAATGGAGCAGAAGGTTTGGGACTATCTGGTTTCTAAGATCTTGCTCATCTCTTAAGTGAAAAGCTTTACAGGAGAAGTTGGCAAACTTTTTCTGTGAAGGTCCAGGGAGTAAATATTTTAGGCTTGAAAGACAATCACAACAGCTCAACTGTGTTGCAGCAAGAAGGCAGCCATGGACACAATACATAGACCAATGGTCATGGTTTTGAAGTGCTGTCAAGTCGGTTCTGGCTCACAGCGACCCTGAATAAGGTTTCTGAGGTGCGGCTGGTGAGTTTAACCACTGACTTTGTCTATGTTTCAATAAATCTTTGTTCATAAACACTGACATTTGAATGTCACATCATTTTCAGATGTTACAAAAGAATACATTTTTCTCACTATCATGAAAAACTGTAACATCCATTCTTAGCTCACTGGGTGCTTGAAAACAGGCAGTGGGGTTGGGTTTGGACTGTGGGTGGTAGTTACTAAGCCCTACTTTCCAGGGAGAAGCCACGGTGGAAATCTACAAGTACTGGATTTGAAATACTGCGTTTTTCTAGCAGTATGATCTTGAGCAAGTACTTAACTTCTCTGAATCCCATTTCCTCCTTTGAACATTGATGATCCTACCATCTACCCCTAGTACTGAGGGACTAAAATGAGAAGATTCAAGAAGTAACATCCACTCTTGGCAGCAGAGGTGGCTGTCAGAAATGTTAGCCAACCATGATTCTTCCCCTGGAAGCCTTTCCAAGCTGAAACATGCAGGCTCCTGGCTCCCTTCTCTCTGTCCTGCCTGCCCTAACACCAGCCTGGGGTTCCCTCGATACCCAAGCCCTCCCCAGAGGACGGTCCAGGTCAGTTTGTGTTCTCCCAGCCCCCTGGTGGCCCTGAGAGGACAGTGTCCACTGTGTCGGGCCCCCAGGCTGGGGAGGGCTATCATGCGCTCATCACTCAGACCTTGAAAAGCTCTTTCTGTCCTCTTTCTACAGTTCTTTGTTCAAAAATGTTATTGACTGGGTCATTCCCAGATGCCAGATTTCTAGAACGTGCCGGGCTCCGGCTTCTGTAAAGTCCTGTCCTCTTGTGTTATGAACACAGGCTGCTTTGTCTGACCAATGACCGGGGTGGAAGGGTGGGGAGGGAGAGATGGAAGGTGGGCATTACAGTGCTGTGAGCATGGCAGCCAGCAGCTTCAAGCCTTGGAGAAAGAACCATGAGCAAAGGTCAACATCAAGTTCCCTTCTTGGAGCCACCTGGGAAAGGGAACAGCTAAAGTCCCCTTTTAAAGGCTGGAGCTTTCAAGCACAGGGTACGCATGTCTGGACTCGGGATAGGGACCTCCAGGGCAAGGAGCCCACTCACGGTCCCTCCACCTCTGAGCCCTCGCCCCCGCTGCTGCCTGTCCTTGCATATCCCCCATCAGACCATGAGGTGTCAACACTGAGGGAGGCCTTGGGGCCCAGACTCCTCAGTTCCTCACAGACAGGAAGGGGTAACATAACAAGGAGTGTGTGTTGGGGGGGGGGGCGGTTAGAATCATGATTCTATGTATGAGCAGTGCATGGGGCTGCTAGGAGGGTTGCATACTCCTTGGGGGCCCAAGTATCTGTAATTACAATTGTTGTTAAGTGTTGTGAAGTCAGTACCGACTCATAGGGACGCTATAGTTTCCAAGGTGCAGCTGGTAGGTTTGAACCGCCGACCTTGCAATTAGCAGTCCAATGCTTACCCTGCAGCGCCACACTCCAGGACTCCTCTGTAACTCTTATTATTGTTATTGTTAAGTGCATTCAAGTTAACCCATAGTAACTCTGCATATGGTTTCCAAGGAGCAGCTGGTGAGTGTGAACAGCTGGTCTTGCAGAACAAACTGATTTTGCAGTCCAGCGCATTAACCCACAGCACCACACTAGGACTCCATATATGTATGGTGGCTGTGTGCCTTGGAGTCGGTTCCGACTCATAGCGACCCTGTACAGGGTTTCCGAGGCTGTAAATCTTTACAGGAGCAGAAAGCCTCATCTTCCTCCCGTGGAACAGCTAGTAGTTTCGAACTTATGACCCTAAGGTTAGCAGCCTGATTCGTAACCACTACGCTACCAGAGCTCGGAAACCCTGTACAGGGTCGCTATGAGTCGGAACCGACTCCATGACACATAATAACAACAACAACAACTTATGAGTGTGGGGGGAAGTAGGCATTGCGAAAACTCCTTAAAACATGAATACTATTTGTGTGACAAAGCAGTAGCAGGGTGAAGGGATTCCAGGGGACCCATCTGAAAGCCCACGGAGCCCCAGCCTGGATGGTGGTTTGCCCTACTCTGTGACCATCAACACTGTGTAGAGACATGCATATCAGAGCAAAGCTGTGCTCCTTAGTTCTACTAAGGGCTGATTTTTTAGAAATAGATCACTAGGCCTTTCGTCTGAGGGACCACTGGGTAAACTTGAACCTCCAACCTTTCCACTAGCAACTGAGGGTGCTAACAGTTTGCACCACCTGTGGAATCTGACCTCACTCCAGTCATTCCCACCTCACATTAGTTTATCGCTCTCAGCCCTAACTCAAGCCTGTCTCCAGTCAGATCCTCTCTCCTGCCAAAGTCACTGTCATGCAGAGAGAACTTTCTCCAACTTGTGAGCCTCCCCGCAACCGCCCCCCTCTGCTCACACTCCCTCCCACCCGAGCAGATCCAAGCAGGGTGGCTGACGGGCTGGGAGCTGGCTCCCAGGCTTCCTTCCCTTTGTATGTACCTCCCAGTACGAGTATTAAACACAAATTACAAAAGACGTGACCCAAACCATCTTTATTTCGTCTTTCAACAAGTGCTGCCTGCAGGGCCCTGATTCCAAATTCCGTTTCAATTATCTGGGCCATTTTAGACACAAAGCGGCTGGTGTTTGTAATTACCAGTCAGTGGAGAGCCAGGCAGAGAGAGGAAGGGCCAGTGGCCCGTGCTGGGGATAGCTGCCTCCTCAGTCTGAACATGCATTTATAGCCATGAAAGACACCCACAGCAACAGACAAGACCTGCTGAAACAGACCACATCACCCACTACCTGAGGCAGGTGGGGATGGGCTGCAGATTCAAGCTCTGGGTTCTCCACACCACAGAAAAAGAACTCAGGGGTTCCCTTAATGACAGAATGTTCTAGAGAAACCTCATGGCCCCTTCCCCTAGGGGTGCCCAGTGCCTCCTCTGCTCCCTGCCTTCTTCCAGACTGACAGTGAGGGCATCGTCTCCCTACTCTGATCTCTTGTTCTGGGGAGAAGGGGCAGAATGGCTCTTGGGGACCTGTCAGGAGCAGCTCCTCGGTGGATACATGGAAACCAGAGTGAGAATGAAGGTGTCTGCCAGCTTTGTCCAGTCTCCCTGCACTCTGCCCTGTCATAAGTGGAGAAGGGTTGCCCCAAGCCTGGCGTGACCACTTACTAGTTGCCTGACCAGTGTCACTGTGAAACAGGACAGTCACAGTGCTTACCCTTCATAGGGCGGTTGTGCAGATTAAATACCACTAAATGTAAAACCTCAGCCAGGTGCCCTGCACATAGGGAATGACAATAAATGCTAGCCACTGGGGCTATGGCTCAACCAATTAGATGTTCCAGCTTCTCCGGCAAAAGCCACAGGTACACGTGTTTCAGATGTCCGACCTTCTCCTCCAGCTTTGCTACCCTGCTTCCTCCCCAACACCCATGATCCCATCTGGTTTGAGGCCTGCTGCTGGCTAAAAGCAGGCCCAGGCTGGCCAGCGGGAGGGGCGATTTACAGCCACGCTTAGCAAGGGCTGGGCCAGCCATTTGTCACCCAGAGTCCGGGCACCTTGTTCTACCTGTGTTGAGTGTGTTTTATTGGTGTTGAACTGAGTGAGGCCAAAGCGGAGTCGGGGATGGGAAACCCAGTCAAGTGAAAAATGAGGAAAGTGAAATGGAATTGAGGAGAGTGAAAGGGAGAGACAGAGGGAAGGAGGTGAAGGAGTGGATTATAAAAGACAAATGTGTGCAGTGGCCCTGGGGGTTAGCAGAAGGGGGCATAGGCCTCCTGAGCTGCTCCCTCCCCATTGCTGGCCCCCATGAAGGGTTCAGGAGGAAGGAGTCTACCAGGTTGGGCAGGCCAAAAACAGCAAAGGAAGCCAGGGGGGCGCAAAGGAAAGGGGTTTATAATGAAGAGCAGACCAGGGTCTGGCTCCCTCTGCCCTCTCTACAGCCTACTCTGGAAAAAGGGGCTGAGGGCCGGGACAGTAAAGCTACTTAGAATTTCACCCTTCCCTCACTGTCCCTCAAAAGAGAAGTTTCAAGTCCAAAATCCTGACCCCTGACTGTGGCGAAGCAGATTTAGAGATTTCCCTGTTAGGAAACAAGAAAGGAAAGAGAGGGATTGGGGGGGTGGGGGGGGTGCCGGGAGAAGCAGATAGAGAGATAGACACTCAGCTTTGTGCCTGCAACAAGCCACTAAAGGTGCATTTTTAATTAAATTTATACAAAATGTGTCAGTTTTATCTCTAGGTTTCAAACCTGACTCTTTTCTATCAAAGAGAAGTATTGATCTCCATTGCCCTGAAGCTACCTGACTGAATTAAACAGAATAAATAGGAGGAGGAGGACAGAAAGGGCTCAGAAACAACTGCAGAGAGACACAAATCTAATGGCTCCACAGTCATTTGCTGCAATTAAAAAACAAACCATTTAGAGGTCCTGTTAATACCTTGAAGTCAGAAAATTTTCAGCTTCAAAAAAAAAAAAAAAAAAAAAAAAAGCTCTAAACAGCTCCCAGGCAAAACATTTTAATTGCTCTAAATCCTTCCATCTTTACTGGCACTTGGGTATAGATGCAGTTTTCTGCACCCGGGTACTCCAGTCCCACCCTGTCCCCACCAGCATCAGCCCTGCTGGCTCTGGGTCCTCTGCGCCAGGAGTCAGGCCAAGGCGGCTCCTCCCTGGTTCTCACTCAATGAAAATGGGACTCTCTCTCTCAGGTTGTTGTTGTTAGGTGCCATCTAGTCGGTTCCACTCATAGCAACCCTGTATGAGTCGAAGAGCTCTGAGGAGCGGCTTATGAGCTTGAACCACCGACCTTGTGGTTCAAACCAACCTTGAGATCGAGTGTTTATCCTATAGTGCTACACCAGTACTCCTTACCTCAGTTAACTGATCTGTAAAAGGAGGGCAAATATACCTACATCATAAGGTTGTTGTGAAGGAGCTCTGGTAGCATGGTGGTTACAAGTCGGGCTGCTAGCCTCAAGGTCAGCAGTTTGAAACTAACAGCGGTTCCATAGGAGAAAGATGAGGCTTTCTGCTCCTGTAAAGATTTACAGCCTCGGAAACCCTATACAGGGCTGCTATGAGTCAGAACCGACTCCGCAGCACACCACGACCATCACCACCAAGGTTGTTGTGAGGATGAAGTCAAATAAAGGGCTGTGAACGGTGGGGGAACACATTCAACATGCAGTGAGTGAATGCTAGGTCCATCCATACACAACGCTGATTCTCCAGAAGGTGGCTTAGTCTATACAAACACTAGACAAATGGCACCTTTCCTGGGTCTTAACCGTGTGTTTTCCTACTTGGGGTTTCTCCCACAGGCCTTTAGCTGGACCCCAGGGTCAACACTGGGGATGCACTAAAGGAGGTAATACCACAATGACTCCAGGTCATCAGCGGCAGCTGTGAGGATGGCGGGCGGACTGGAACCCCAGGGGAAGGGGCTGCCATGGCAGGAAGTCACGAGGATTGGTGTCACTCATCAGCCAATGAGGCACCAAGTCACTACGGCAGCTTCTGCCACCCGCACAGCATGGCTCTAGTCTTACATGGAGGGGCTGGGAGGGACCAGGCCGTTTTGCCCTCTAGTGGGGGTTTGCCAGCCAACCCTGCCTATAGGGGGCGACACCAGGAGTTGCTGCAGTGAATTGTAACTGCTGATGGCATTGCTGGACCCCACCAGAATTGTGGGCCTGGGCCCCAGCAACCTCCTGTTTTGTCCCTGTTGTCTCAGAAGTAGAAGTGCCCACCATCTTAGGAACTGCAGAGTGAGGGGCAGGCAGTGAGGGTCTGGCAACCTCACTATTTATGATGCTCAGCCAGAGCCTGTTTCATGGTCTCCATAGTAGGACCCTGCATGTTCAATGCTCCGCTGTCATTCTCTTGACATTCTCATTGTAAACAAACAGTTCATCCTTCACAGTTGTTAACTGCCGTCGAGTCGGCTCCCACTCATAGCGACCCTGTATAGGGTTTCTGAGGAGCAGCTTATGGGTTTGAACTGCCAAGCTTGTGGTTTGCAGTCCAGTGCTGATCCTACAGTGCCATGCCAGGAGTTCTCATTCTTCACCAGACTTTGCAAATTATGCCACTGGCCTAATCTCAGTTTATCCCCGTCCCCTGTCCGTGCATGCCCCCTGGTCTTCTTTGTCACACACCACTGTACTTCCAGGTGCTCAAACCATGGCGCCATCTTTACCCTGTGTCTCTTTCATTGCCCCTGGGTGATGCAAGGGGTTAAGTGTTTGAGGACCAGATGAAAGGTTGGCAGTTCAAACTCACCTAGAGGGCCTTGGAAAATAGGACTAGCAATCTGCTTCTGAAAGGTCACAGGTACGAAAACGCCGCGTCCGGCCAACTGGAGGCTGCCAAACACCACTGCCATCACCAAGACACTAGAGCTTCCTGTCTCTAAAGCAGGTGTTGAAGCCACACCCCTTCCCTTCCGGTTCCTGAGTCCCTCTTGGCTCAGTCCCTCCCTCCCTCCCATTTGAGGATTGTGTGAGTCCACTGTGCTCAAGTGTCTCTCTCTCTCTCTTCAATCCATTCTGAGTAAAGACACTTAGGCTAGGTCAGTGTCCAGTACTATGCTGAGGCCAGCTTACTAATGCATGGCTACTCAAAGAGTGTGGTCTTTACACCAGCCCCAGCCCCAGCTCCACCTGGAAGTTTACTATAAATTAAAGTTCATGACCTCTCCCCAGACCTACTGAATCAGAATCACCAGGGGTGGGCCCAGCCATCGGGTTGGAACAGGCCTTCCTGGTGATTCTGAAGCCCGCTAAAGTTTGAGAGGAATCCCTTGTAGGTGCAAACAATTAAAATGCTCAGCTGCCAAGCAGAGCGTTGAATCCATCCAGTGGCACCACCTGGCCATCTACTTCTGAGAAACCAGCCATTGAAAACCCTTCAGAGCACAGTTCTCTGCCTCAAAGGGTGACTGTTAAAGTTCCAGAGGCTCTGTGCTACGGTCACTGGTCATCTACCGCCTGTGCTCCCCAGCCCTCCAGATCCAACGTGGCCCCTTCTGGACTCACGCCCACCCCCTGCCCTCTAGCGAGGTGAACATACTGTCCACAGAGCCATCATTCCTCTGCCTATCGGGAGAACCAATCACTCCCATCGCCACGTGGGCAGTAGTGGGCTGACCAGTACTGATTAATTAAATGGGGAAAAGATCAGGTTAACACCAGATAAGCAGGCAGGATTAAAACAGACAGAAAGAATAGACAAGGGGAGAGCTGTCAGCACCTGGGCCTCTCGAGAGTGATTATTAATAATGATAAGAGGAAGAATGGAAGTAATAAAGGAATAATGAACTGGTTCTGAAAGTGACAGGAGATGGGGCTTGATAGGGATCCAGGTCTTGGCAAACCTGCTGCCCCGGGGGTGCAGGGGTAAGAGGAACAGGGGAGGTTTGCAGTGGAGGTTCAGCACCCAAGAAAGGAGGACTCATCACAGGAAGGCCCAAGACCATGGAGACTCGTTTAACCCTAGGCCCAACTCACCTATATTCTCTTTCTTTCCCCCAGAAGACTAAAGGCCTCAAACCCCTAATATGCATCAATCTCAACTGTGCTAGAATTGTGTTTAAAATTCAGGCTCTTAGGCCCTCCCCCAAGATTCTAATCCCCTAAGTCAAGGGTGTTGTTGTTGTTAGGTGCCATCGAGTCGGTACTGACCCATAGTGACCTTATGCACAGCAGAATGAAACACTGCCCAATCCTGAGCCAACCTCACTACTGTTGCCACGCTTGAGTCCATCGATGCTGCCACTTGGCCAATCCATCTCGTTGGGGGTCGAGGGTGTAGGAATCTGCAATTTCAGTTAACCTCTCCCCAAGAAGTTCTCATGCAGGTGGTCCATGAACAAAGCTTTGAGAAACACTGATCTTATGCCAGGGTGGGTAATTAACCTGGAGCAGGGGGCACACTTCATGTTGGATCATTCAGAAACTGCATCTGGCTGCCGCTGGACAGGATGGAGAGGAGGTTAGGGAGAACTAAACCCGTGTGCTTTCCACAGCGGGCCCTCCACAAAGCCAGGCCACCAACACCTGCCTGCAAACAAGGGAGTACTTTAATTAGTCTTTCCAGAGCCTGGTGCCGAGGGGCTTGCTATTGGTCATTTGGTGTTGGTGTGGACAGACACAAGAAGAGCCACTGGTCACAGTTTCCCCAGAAGCCAGAGGGAAGAGGCCAGACAGGGGCTGGGGAGAAGTGGGAAGCAAGCCTGCCCTGACTCCTCCCAGTTAGTGCAGCTATGGGCAGGTGGTTCCTGGTAGAAGCCGAAGGCTGTAGTTGTCACCATGCTACCCCAAGTTTTCAATACTGACCCCCTCATGTAAACATGTCAGGATTCTGATCTAGTCAATGCTGTGCGTGCAGACTTCAACCTGTGAGGGCAGCAGTTTGCAAACTCTGCCTTAAACTAAGTGCTCTGTAACTCGTTGATTGGAGTCATCTCCAACTCATGGTGCCCCCGTGTGTGTGTCAGGGTAGAACTGTCCTCCATAGGGGCTCAATGGCTGATGTGTTTGAAGGAGATCCCAGGCCTCTCTTCCCAGGCCTCTCTGGGTAAACTCAAACCACCAATCTTTCCTTTAACACTCAAGCAAGTTAATCATTTGCACAAGGGTCTTGCCTTGGGCAAAGGCTCTCTAATGGGAGGGGGTGGAGTAGTGGGGGGCAGGACTAGGAAGGTGTTTGTTTAAAATGCATATTCTCTGGTCTTCCTCTAACAGACTCTAGTTCAGCAGGTCTAGGGACCCTGGAAAACACACTTTGAATACACTCCACAGCTGTTCTGAGCAGGTGGTCCCTGGACCTCCTCTGAGAAACCCCGCCTTGCAGGTGTTGTCATTTTGTCTGCAGCAAAATAGCCTTAAAGGACCCACTTGCAGGAGGTTAGAAGAAAACTTGATGTTCTTGTTTCAAAGGCAGGGTTCACTACAGACACCCAGGGCTCCCAGGATGCTGAGTTAATGGGCAGCGCTCCAAGGGGCATTGATCATGGCATGATACTGAGGGAGACCTTAGTAGAGAACCAGAGCTCTGCTGTACCCCTAGACAGGAGGGGGAACCAACAGAACACTAATAGAGACACGAAACAGGATGGACCCTACACTGGGGGCTTTAGGAGGCTTAAATGAGCAAGGCCTGGATTCAAGCCTCAGTTTTTCTCATATAAAATGGGCATGATTGTAGTGTCCATCTCATGGAGTTGAGAAGACTGAGACAAGGTACATAAAACACTTACTATGTACCTGATACCTGGTAAAGTCTTCCTAAACAAAAGAAAAAACACGAAACAAAACCAAAAAACCCACCAATCAAATCCACAGCTGTCAAGTCAATTTTGACTCATAGCAAGTATACATAAAGAGTAGGACTGTCCCATACTCCATAAACATTAGTTATGGTGTGGCACTGTAGGATAATCACTTGACTGCAAGGCTGGTTTAAACCACAAGGTTGGCAGTTCAAACTCACCAGTCCTTGGAAAACTTATACTTGGTTGCGATGAGTTAGAACCAGCTCGACAGTAGTTAACAAAAACAATATTACAATTATTGAGGTAGAGGAATATGAACAAGGGCACACAGCTAACAAGAGGACTGCAGAGGACTGAGGACTTAGAATTAACTGTGTACCACATCATCTCAGTAAACAGCACTGAATACCATGCCTGGCCCACAGAGCACTTACCAATGTATGTTAAAAACAAATGCTCAAAAGACCCTCAGGGACACTCCTTGATTTTCCTTCTAAGACCAAATATGATACCCACCACAAACACACACAGACTAGCCGAGTTTTTGATACCAGGCGTCTTCCTGTCCCCACCCTAGGCCGCCATGTGTTCTCCCTTGTGGCCTCACCATCTCATTCTCCTCCATCCCCAACGCTCTAGACAAGTTAGTTCTGGGAACTGTCCTCTCACCCAGTGGGTAAGCAACCTGTGCTTTAGGGGACTTGGAGATTCCTAGGTTAGCCGGAGCAGGGCCCCTCAGGCAGCCATGAGGAGCAGGTGCTGCAGGAGAAGGGAAGTGGCCTCCCTCGGAATTGTCCTCTGTAGGGAATAATTAATGAAGAAAATGGAATTATGGGACAGTGAATCCCTGGGATAATGCACAGATTAAGAAGAACAACCAAGACCTATTTTTCCCTCTACCATCATGCTGGGCACAGTCAACACATGCCATGTCTTCTCATAGAACTTTCAGGATCAAAAGATACCTGAGCAAGAAATAAAAGCAGAACTGTCCCATTCTTCCCAATGGATTCAAGTGGAAACTGGTCACAAAATCAGGCACAACTTCAAGAGGAGATATTGGAGAAGCAGCTAGCTGAGGCACACTTTCTTATTCATGGTCCACCAAGTTCACTAGCATCTTTCCACATCAAGCTGAAAACGTCACCACTCTTTGAATAACTGGATGTGTTTAATTTGGAAAAGGCTGAATTTTTCTTGTCTTAGACTTCTGCATGATTAAGTGGATTCAATCACAGACAGATGACTTCTTTTGTTTGGATAAAAAATAAATAAGGAAGAGAGCTTCCAGTAGGGTAAGTGCTGCAAAGTGTTCAATTAAGCAGAAAAGGGCAAACAAACTACAGGTCATCTTACAGAATGACCATAATGATAGTAAATCAACTCTGTATGTCTCTAGTGTGGGTGCAGGTGTATGTAAATGCACTGAGACCACATAGAAGGACAAACGACCACTTCGGAGGAGAGCTGTGGAATAGGTATGGCAGGGCAGACAAAAGAGATTTTATTATATTCAGCCACATTATTTTTTATTTAGTGGATATATTGTTGCTATCTGCTTGTCAAGTTGGCCCAACCCATGGCAACCCCATGCACAATGGAATGAAACAGTCTTTGCAGTTTGGGCCATTGTGATCTATGGCGTTTTCATTGGCCGATTCTCACCAGTTGATTGCCAGGGCTTTCTTCCTAGTCTTTCTTCGTTTGGAAGGTCTGCTGAATTTAGAATTCCAAAAATGACTCCCAAATAACTACTTTTCTCCAATTTAGGTCATCTGCTCTCCCCAGTAGTCAATTTTGCTGGATTTTCCTTTCTTCACATAAGCATGGAGAATCAAACAGATGATAAAATGTAAATTGCTTGCTTTGGAATCTGTGTAGCTCCTTGAAGTGAGGATCAGGGTCTGAGGTGGCATGGAGGGTGGGGGGGAACTTCTCTGCTTCCTGACTTGGTTTTCATGCTCTACAGAGGAACTAACCCTCATCACTGACTGCCTATGCTCCTGTGATGGGGAGGAATGTTTTAAAACTCAGGTTTACCGAGATATAATGTGCATACATGCAAGTAACGTTTTACTAAAGGTAATACAAAAATGGCTGCATCTGTACATTGACAGAGACCTTCCAGAGGTTCAAGCCGGATTCAGAAGAGGATGTGAAACAAGGGATATCATTGCTGACATCACATGGACCTTGGCTGAAAGCAGATGATATCAGAGAGATCTTTACCTGTGCTTTATTGACTATGCAAAGGCTTTCAATTGTGTGGATCATGACAAGCTATGTGCAGCCAGAGTGCTCCTTGGAGGCCAGGATGGTCAGACTTCGTCTCTTATACTTCGGACATATTGTCAGAAGGGATGGGTCCTTGGAGAAGGATATCATGTTTGGTAAAAAGGAGGGGCTGAGAAAAAGAGGAAGACCACCGATGTATTGGTACAGTGGCAACAGCAACGGGCTCAAGCGTAGCAACGATTGTTGGATTGGTGCAAGATTCGGCATTTTGTCGTGCGTATGGTCACTATGAAGGTGAGCTCTGGTAGCGTAGTGGTTACGAATCGGGCTGCGAACCTTAAGGTCAGCGGTTCGAAACTACCAGCCGCTCCGCGGGAGAAAGATGAAGCTTTCTACTCCCGTAAAGATTTACACCCTCGGAAACCCTGTACAGGGTCGCTATGGGTCGGAACTGACTCGACGGCACTTAACAACAACAACAACATGGTCACTATGAGTTGGTACTGACTCGATCGCACCTAACAACAATGTGCATACAACAAAAATCACCCTTTAAAAAGTATATGCCTTGATGAGTTTAACCAATATCTACAGACTTGTAATCACTATCACAGGAGTACTGAGTGGAGTAACACGTACTGGGCTTAGCTTTGTTGTTATTGTTGTTGTTAAGTGCTGTCAAGTCGTTTCCAGACCCATAGCGACCCTGTATAACGTTTCTGAGGAGTGGCTGGTGGGTTTGAACCACCAACCTTGCAGTTTAGCGCATTATCCTGCAGCGCCACACCGGAACTTAGCTTCTAACTGAGAAGCTGGAGATTTGAAGCTCCTCAGAAGAAAGTCCTTGGGAAGTACTGAAAATCCAGCCATTGAAAGCCCCTTAGGGTGCAGTTCTCCTGGGACACAGATGGAGTCAGTGGGAGTTGGATTCATTTCCATAGTCACTGGTGGTCACCCATCACATCAAGATAGGTAACACTCCCATCATCCCCCAAACTTCCCTCCAGTCCCTTTACAGCCAAGGCCCCTCTTCCCAGCAACACTACCACCAGGGTTTTGGTAGTACAGTAGCTATGTGTTGGGCTGATAACCTCAAGGTCAGCAGTTTGAAACTACCAGCTAGCTGTTCCATGGGAGAATGATAAGGCTTTCTGCTCCCATAAAGATTTTCAGCCTCGGAAACCCTATGCAAGGTCTCTATGAGTCGGAACTGACTCCACGGCACATAACCACCATCACTATCAGTTAAACTCCTGTTTTCTCTCTTTGCTTAGTGTTCCTTTTTCCTTCTAATACAGCCTCAGTCCACATGCAGTGAGATATCTGTCTCCTTCAGTTGCCTTTGTAAAAACTCAGTAGCCTGATTGGTGACCATGTTCATCACTGATAAGGAGAATTGAGGGAAAAACAGCAATGAAGCTACAAGCTAAGCCCTATAACATTCAATAGACTCCTGTGAACCTGAATGGAGATCTGGTTGGCCTGTGGCAAGACCTGGGGATACTTGGGCCCAGAGTCAGTGACATAGCCACAGAGGACTAGAGTGGAGAGTGAAACATACAGCTGATAAGAAGAGAGGGCATATGCATAAGAACACCCACACTTGCAGATAATACCCACTTGACCTGGCTTCAATGACTGCATTTTCAGAGCTCAACTAGAAGAAAGAAGAGAAAAAAAAAGAATAATCTGATACAATTTGATGAACTTGACCTACACCTATGGAAGCAGTAACTCAAAAGAGGGAACAAGTCCTTACAGCAAGAACCCCCTCCACACACAGAGTAGACAAGGATGGGCAACTTGGACATTGGCTACCCAAAATGGGGGGCGGGGGGCTACAAAGGCAAGAAGTGACTGGTTTACAAGCTTTCAAGAGGGAGCCTAGATCCAGAGGGCGTGGAGGAAGGTAGAATCTCCACTGAGTAATGTCCAATCTGTCTGGGTGGGGCTGATGAGGGGAAATGCTCGTAGGTCTCTTGTGATACAATAGTAAATAATTGTTATCAGAACTGATTGTGAGGGTTGGAAATGTAAAGACATTTTGTAGCAAAAGGAGGGGAGTGGTTAACTTTGCAGTCTAGGAGCAGAGGTCCCTGGGACCATCAAGGGAGAAAGCAGAGAGTGGGACCTTACCCAGAGAAGCAGTGATGCCTGAGATGGAGCAGCAGGGGATGTTAGACCCATGGAGGAAGAGGGGCTGTGTGCTCACAACTGGGGGGCAGGCTTGCAGGGTATACCCTTTGGTTGGTTGATGATGCATGGAGGGGATTGTAACCATGGCAATGAAATGATATGCAATAGGATGAATATAAACTAATGTTCTCCCATGTAAACTATCACATAATTCATAATAAAACATTAAAAAAAAACAAACAAACAAAAACTCAGTAGCCCCTTAGACAGCCCCACCCTTCAGGTTTCCATCAAAACAAACTTGACTCTTGTCAAAACCCCAGCAGGTACAATGACCTAGCCTTTATCCCTCCTCCCAGCACCAGCGGTAACACCCAGGACCCTTGCCTCCTGCCAGCCTGGTGTGCCAGGACACGTTCTCTGCTCTGTCTGGAAAGCCACCCACAGTGGCAGCTCAGGAAGAAATCACCAGGAGCCATTGAGTTGAGTCAACTCAGGACAACCCCTTGTGTGTCAGAGAAGAAATGTGCTCAATAGTGTTTCAGTGGCTGATTTTTTTGGGAAGCAGATCACTAGACCTTTCTTCTAAGGTGCCTCCGGTAGATTCGAACCACCAACCTTCCGGTTAGCAGCAAGTGCATTTGTTAACTGTTGGCAGAACCCAGGGGCTTCCGCAAGAAAAGAAGCTGCTGCTTCCTTCTGCTGCTGAGAGGTCACCAAACTCTCTTACCAAAAACCTGGTAGAGGAACGTCAGTGCCTCCTTTTCAGGCCTACTCAGGGACGTTAGGCTCCAAGTTGGCTCTTCTGTGAGTGAGAAAGAGATCTACTCTCGTCAGCCTCCCTCTCTTCATCTCCAGGGGTCCTGATCTGAATGAAGGCCACTCTCCAGCCAAAATATTAGTGTTCAGGAAGTGTCTGAGTTTGGAGAAAGGCCTGCTGCACCCACCCCTCACCAACTGTTTCCTCTCAGCTCTACCCAACATCCCTCTAGCTGGACCATCTCAGGACCACTGTGTGGGTCCTCAAGGAAGAGACACCATGACAGAGGCAGCTGGAGGGGAAGGTTAAGGGGAGAGGAAGCAGCATTGGGAAGGGTGAAGTTCTGATTACTGGAAACAAGATGGGAGGAGGGTTGGGAGGCGAGAGTCTCCGACTACATCACAGCTCTGAGAATGGTCTGGACAGCTCTGTGGGAGCCTGCCATAGAGGAGCCTGTACTGACCAGACACAATGTGCCCGTGTGCCTTGCTGTGTTTTGGAACTGCCGCTGGAGGCTGCCAGCTATCCCTGAAGGTGAGAATAGTACCCTCAGAGCTGAGCTCAGTCTGGAGGCCCTGCTGGCCGGATGGGAGTCTCTCTGTTCCCTGCAGCCTTAGCCACCCATCTTTCTCATGCACTGCACTGCCGCTATAGTACTGAAGGGGCAGAGGGCAAACCTTTTCTGTTCCTGCTGTGGTGGACATACTGCCTGAGCAGAACCCTTCAGCTCTGGGGCAGGGCCTAAACCAGGCAGGGGCAACTGGCTAAGGGTCCAGCTCTGGGCTTGTACATAGTACAGGGCTCTGCCTAAGTACTTGTCAGGTTCACGCTGAACACAGGGTTCAGCTTCCTGATGGGAGGAAGATGACCCCTAGCTGTGAACTGGACCTTCTCCAGAGTGGCCAAGACTTTAGGTTACACGTTCCATGTAGGGGTCCTGATTCCTGGGACAAAGGATGTTGTTGTTGATTTCAGTTGAGTTGATTCCGACCCATAGCGACCCTGTATAGGGTTTCCAAGGAGCAAATGGTGAGCTTGAACCACCAACCTTGTAATTCAAATGACTTTGCAGTCTGATGCATTAACCCACAGTTGCCACACCAGAACCCAAAGCTCTAATCTCCGATGATGACCTGGGGAAGTGTCCTTGAAGCAAAATGAGAAGGCCAAGGCAGAGCCCAGGGCTCTCAAAGTCAAATGCCTGCAGTGGGCAAGCAGGAAATGTAAATGAGGGAACTGAGCTGGCCCTGCAGGAGGGGACAACTGTGACTCAGCTCAAGTGGCTGGTGGTCATAAAGCACTGCAGGTTCAGTTTGGACAGATCATCCAGTTTTCTAGAAGGAGCTTAACTCTAGCTTTTCTGTAAAGCCTTCTTGTTTTAAACATGAATCACTAGTTCAACAACGAAAAAATACTGTGTAAACCAAAGAAAACTTCCTGTGGTTCAAATTTAGCCTGCGCAGTTTGAAACTTCGGGGTAAACGTCCACTGTGTTATGAATTGTGTCCCATCCCCCCACCCCACCATTGCTCCAGACAAAATGTGTGGAAAACTTAACCCTTATATCTGTGCATAGAATCATGTTTGGCAATAGGATTTTACTTGTTATGTTAAGGAGATCAGACCTAGGTAGCACAGATACCATGTGAGGATTGTCCACAAGCCAAGGATCTCCAGAGCAATGAATAAGGAAGGACTCACACAGCCCCGAGACCCTGATTTGGAATTTAAGCTCCAGAACTGTGCAGAAATAAATTCCTGTTCTTTTAAGTCACCCACACGCAGTATTTGTTCCCATCTTGGGCTGTGGTTCTCCAGAGCCCTTCCAGGATTGTCTCTTGGGTTATACCTCAGAGTCTATTTTTGCCTGATGTCTTTTGCAGGACTCTTGCTGGGCTCCCCCTAGGCCAGATGTTTTCTTGCAGAAAAGAGTAAAAAAAAGACCCTCTCTGGGCCCCCAAGGCAATGGTGTTGGCTGCAGCTGCAGCAGATGTTCCTGGGCGGACTGGCTTGGCACCGTCTGTGGGAGCCAAGAGGCCCCACAGCCTGGGAATTCTGGGCTAATACTTAGCGCTGGCACGGTCCCCTCTCTCGCTGACCTCTCCAGTCCAGGTCACCACGACAGATGCTGGGAACATATGCCGTGAATTAATTCACTCCGTCATGGCCACGATAGAAGCCACCTCTCCTGTGCCTGCTTCTACTACCTCAGCTTCCTGGTTTCTGCTACCTTACTAAAATAAAATTCCAAATGCTTGTCCCCTCCCTTGCTCCTAACACCCTATCCACTGGGCTTTCTTTTCATGCATCAGAACCTTCTGCCAAAGCAGTTGACTCCTAGTGATACCCCACTCCACATCCCTAATAGATTCCAAGTGCTGAGAAGGATCCCAGAAATCACCCTTGCCAGCTTTGGTCTCCGGAAGGATGAAATCCCTAATTCCCAGGAACTGGTATTTCATTCCTCTCCTTAAAGTCCACACTCTCTTTTAGGAGCCAGCATCTTCCTCTCTTGCAGTGTTCTCTTATGTCTAAATCAAATCACTCCTGCCGCAAGCGATTTTCTGGATAGAAGTAAGCAGATGAGTATTGTTGTTGTTGTGAAGTGCCGTCGAGTCGGTTCTGACCCATAGCATACTTGTATAGGGTTTCCGAGGAGCAGCTGGTGAGCTTGAACTGCCAACCTTGCAGTTCAAATGGCTTTGCAGTCTGGCACACTGGTGTTACATCTTGTCTTCATTCTTTCCCCTAAGCCAAGGTTGGCACATTTTTTTTTTCAGTAAAGCGCCAGATAGTAAATGTTTTAGGGTTCTGGGGTCAT
Organism: Chrysochloris asiatica; assembly: GCF_000296735.1. Taxonomy (NCBI): domain Eukaryota; kingdom Metazoa; phylum Chordata; class Mammalia; order Afrosoricida; family Chrysochloridae; genus Chrysochloris; species Chrysochloris asiatica. The sequence goes on from NW_006408597.1 coordinate 132,505, forward strand.
CCAGGCTTTGTGACAACTACTCAGCTCTGCCATTGTGGCACCAACAGCACAGACTGTATGTGAAGAGAGGAATGTGGCTATTTCCCAGTAAAACGTGATAAAAACAGATTAGCCAACCCCTGCTCTGTGCCCACCAGCCCCTCCAGTTAAGAAGCTCCGTGTCTCTCTTCCTCCACTCATCCAAAAAGGCCCTTTGGTGTTCAGAATCAGTGCTTTGAAAACAGAAATAAAAACTTGTCTATTTCTCCATGAGCTTCTTCAGGTCGGGACTGCCATCTCATTTGATTTTGAATTCTAGGAATAGGCATGGGATTTGAGAGAGACCTAAACCTCCCCCAGCAATATCCTGAAGAAGTTGACAGGCCAGTGAGGACAAGTGAGGGGTTTATATTCTCAAAACAGAGATCTGTTCAACGACAGAAGGAAAGGAAGGAGAGAAGAATCAGAAAATCGCTCCACCTAGAAATCCAACAGTGGCCTAAGGAAACAAGAAGTAAGTGCTGAATGAATCCTGAGGCCCAAAAGCACAGGAAAATGATCTGGTGTCTTGAAAAACAGTTTGGCAGTTTCTTAAAAGTTAAGCAAAACCATACATGTGACCCAACGATTTTACTACCTAAGAGAAATGAAAAATACATCCATACAGACATGTACTTAAATGTCTTGTTGTTGTTGTTAAGTGCCGTCGAGTCGGTTCCGACCCATAGCGACCCTGTACAGGGTTTCCGAGGGTGTAAATCTACCACAGCATTATTCACAATAGTTAAAACCTGAAAACAGTCCAGATGTGCGCTCTTGTTAGGGGTTGGTTTGTGGCTCCCAAAAAGGTAAGTTTAAATCTTAAACCCTGGGACCTGTGATTATGACCTTCTTTGAAAATAACAATCTTTGCAGATGGCCTTAGTTAAGATAACACGAGGTCAAAGTGGAATAGGATGTCCCCTAAGCCAATATGCCTGTATCCTCCTCATAAAGGAGAGATGGACACAGACGGAAGAAATCCATGTGCAGACGGAGGCCGAGATTCGAGTTAGGCTGCTATAAACCAAGGGTCACCTCGCTGTAGAGCATGAATTCAGAAAACTTTTTACCTGAGAACGACTCGAGCCAGGCAGAGCTGAATTCCATCCTGTGCCTAGGCTTGTATTCCTTGAGTACCTCATCCATCTCTGACAACCAAACTGCTAGAGTTCAAAACCAAGTATATTCTCAGGTGGGTTTTGGACCACTTCCCCCAGCTGACTCCCACAGGAACTTTCCTGGGCACACCTTTCAATGGCCTCCTGGTTGTGATGTCATACCCTGAGAGCCTCGGAGACAGTCTATAAGCTTTCCTATTTGCATTTGTCTCCTCTCAGCTTCCGTATGCCTGGCATGTGTATGTGATTTACTTTGTAAAGGCAGAACTTTGGAAATTCATCAGTGATTTCCCTCAGCTGGGTGTTCTATGTTGTCCCGTCTTATTCCTGTTTAACACTTCATAAAAAGTCCCTATAATATTTGTATGTTTGAATAAATGGTTTCTTTTCTCCCTATAACAGCCTGGAACCACCAGAAGGTAGATGAGACAAGGAAGGATCCTCTTCCAGAACCTTCAGAGAAACCCTGACCCTGTTGACACTTTTCCTCCAGCCTTCTGACCTCCAGAGCTGTCAGAAAATACATTTCTCTTGTTTTAAGCTATCCAGTTTGTGGTATTTTGTTATAGCAAGTCTAGGAAATGAATACATCCATGCAATGGAATGTCCTTCATTAACCCACAGCGCCACACCAGGATGATGAAAAATGTTCCCAAACTGTATAAATTTACTACAATCACTGAATTGTACACTCATGATGGGTGAATTTTATTATATGCAAACTGCACCTTAATACAGCTGTTACAAAAAATGAGAAAGAACCCAGTGTCCACCCTTTCCTCTCTCCATGGTTGAAAATGGGCAGGTGATATAGCCAGACTGCAGGCTACAGCTGCTCTGAGATAACCCGCTGAGTTTTCCTAAGGTTGCTTTCTGATCCCAACCAGCTCTGGCATCTAATACCAACATGGGCTTCACAGACCTAGAGAAAGATGTTAATGTTACACCCATGGTATAGACAAGAAAACAGGGTCAGAAAAGGCTGGTCGCTCCTTCATGGTTCCATAGCTCGGAAGTGGCAGAGCCAACCCTGGAAAGTCTACTCCTCCCAACCACCTCCCCATGCCTCTTGGGTCCCAAGGACAGAAGGACAGCGCTGCTTGAGCAAACCCAGTAAGGATGCCAAGGTCGTTGTTGTTAAGTGCCATTGAGTCAGTTCCGACCCAAAGCAACCCTACATAGGGTTTCCAAGGAGTGATTGGTGTGCTTGGACCACCAACCTTAAGTTCAAACGGCTTTGCAGTCTGGCGCATTAACCCACAGCGTCACACCAGGACTCCAAGGACGCCAAGGTAGGTTCCCTTATCTTGCATGGAGAACACAACCCTTGCATGTCTCCAGCACACATGCTCCCAGGAATGCCCACTAAGCAGGGGAGGTCTAGGTTGATCTGATTGGTACATGGTAGCCACACTCAGCAGGCGGTAGCATCCTTTTTCATGTAGAGCACATGGTTATAGAAGCCTGAAGTGGCTTGGCCTTAGCAAAGGTGAGCCAATCATCAGAGATGGAGAGATCTCCAGTTCAGATACAGAAGTCTTGCAGTCTTTCTTCTTTCTCTCTCTTGTTTCTCCCTTCCTTTCTCTTTTAGTTCATTTACTCTTTTTTTTATTGGAACTTTTCATTGTGCATTGAGTGAAGGTTTACAAAGCACATCATCAGTTTTACAATCAATAAATCAGACACTTTGCTTCATCTCAATGACTGCAATCCCTTCATGTAACAACCGTTGTACCATTTCCTCCCTGTGGTTCTTATTTCCACTGCCCTCTCCTTCCCAGCCCTTCTCAACTGCTCTGAAAGACATCATGTCAGAAGGTCCTGAATCGAGTAGGAGACAGCGTGAAACCAAACTCAAAATTAAATATATCTATATGACTGGGGTTACTGGTAAAAAAAAAGAGACTGGAGGAACCCAAGACGATGAATCTTCAGGTCAGAACAGTACCCACCCTTGTGGCTTCATTTTCAACTGAGCCACAGACAGATAGCGGGAACAGCACTCGTGAGGTGCGCTCACCACTGAAAGGTCAACCGATCAAGAGGAAAGGGTAACATTTACTAGAGGGATTCCTTGCTGGGAGTTTTTTTCATCAGGATCTACAAATTCCCAGGGAGGGTTCTATCTGGACAATGCCATTCTGTCTGACCTGCACACCTGGCACCACTGGGCATGGCAGGAGCTGGCAGCAGGCCCCTAACCTCCAGGCTGCTGCAGACAGAGCACATTGTTCCCCTGGTTCTCCCTGTAGCATACACAATTTCACTTCTTCCAGCCAGAGGCAAGTTCTCCAAAGACTGCCTGGTGAGCTGGAGAAGGCCTGAAAGTGCCCACATCAGGGGAGGGGGCAGGCACCAGGTGCTCAGAGGGCTTTTTTTGTGACAAGTCCATGCTCTACCACCCTCACCCCTACCCCCACCATACTGACCTCCTACTTCTCCTCAAGCCAGCGGGCATATTCCCCCAACCTCCCAGCTTTCGGGCTTTCACACTTAGTACTCCCTCCACTTGGAATCCTGCCCCGTCCTTCACCTTCTTTAGATCTTAGCTCAGCTTTCTCACTGAGGGCTCTCCTAGCCCCTCCATGTGCAATTGCAGCCCCCGCCCACCCCACATTCCCTTCCCTGTTCCTGCTATCTCTCTCCCCATAGTTTCTATGAGTGTGTGGCACACTGTTTGTTTGATCTGCCCACGGGCCAGACAGAATCTAAGTGCCACAAGGGAGGGGGTTTTGTCTGTCTCACTGGTGGCTGTGTAACAGACCCTGGCGCGGGATTATTTCATGAAGGTCGGAATTTCCCTAGCAGGGTATGACCTAAGCACAGTATTCCCGAAGCCATGGCCCAACGTCAGAGACACTATGGGAGACCAGAGGTGACATGGGCAGTCCTGGAGAAGCCAGTCAGTATACCACAGGGCCTCAGGACCCATGCCTTCACCATGTCCCTGCAGAAAGCCACATTGCTGTCCATGCGCTCATGACCTCTTGCTGTATCCTTGGGGTGCCCCCTGAAGTCTAGGGTGGGCACTGTAGCTGGTGGCAACGTACATATGAGTGAGAAAATTGAGGTATCCAGAACTTCGTAAGTAAGTGGTGGATGTAGATTCTGGAACATGGATTCCCCAGGTTCTCCAACCACGTGATGCTCAGCTCCTGAGTAAAGGACGTGGTCCAGGTAGAGTGTGGCCAGGACACAGGACAGGCAACAGGAGGCTTGACCCCACAAGGCCTGAGCCCGAGTCTCACTCAGGTTTAGCTGGTTCTTGAACAGGCCCACGGGCTGCACCCCGGCCCAGAACACTCAAGCTTGGCCACACTGAAAGGCTTCCCACGCCAGCCCTCTGCTCTGTGGTCATTCCATACCTCCTGGGACAAGACCAGGGGGCAGGACCAAGGTCTGGTGGAGAGCAAGCAGGCACTGTCAGCGCACGTCTAAATCTGCCCATTATTTTAAAACAAAAACACAGTTGTTACTCGGACTCATGGAACCCATGCATTATCAGAGTACAACTGTGCTCCTCAGGATTTCCAATGGCTGGTGTTTCCAAAGCAGGTTGCCAGCCCTTTATTCTGAGGTGCCTCTGGAAGAGCTCAAACCTGTAATCTTTTGGCTAGCTGCTCAAGTGCGCCACCATTTGTATATCCATGGATTTCCTGCACCACTATAGGTTTTCTGCTCTCATAAAGATTTACAGCCTCAGAAACCCTAATACAGAGTCACTAGGGATCCGACCCGACTCAACAGCTCACAATAACAACATAGGCCAGATATCTTTCCTCAGCAAAGGCACCAGAGGGAGCAAGAATAGATGTTACAGGGCAGACTCTAGAATCAGACAACTTGATGTTGAATTCCAGTCTGTCACTTGGCAGCTGGATAATCTAACCTCTCATAGTCTCACTTTGCTCATCTGTAAATGGGTACGCAAAACAGCATCAGCTCCACACAGTAAACAGCAGAGTTTGTTGCTGTTATAAAAGAAAGGGAGGGAAGTAGGCAGCCTGCCGCCACTCACTCAGGCTGGCTGGAGACCTCTGAGGGTGTCAGATTCCTCAAACCACTGGATTTGCCGGTAACTGTTGCTATAAAGTTCCATGGAGTCAGTTCTGATTCAGAACGGCCCTGGATAGGGTTTCCGAGGAGCAGCTGGTGAGCTTGAACCATCAAACTTTCTGTTCAAACTGACCTTACGGTCCAGTGCATTATCCCACAGCGCCACACCAGGACTCCCAGGATGATGTAGGCTCAAGATAATCCAGTCTGGATGGACACTTCTCCAGGGCTGTGGGATTATTCCAAAGAGGGGCTGTCTGGTCTGAGTGTGACTCTGGAAGAGAGACCCCAAAGCCACTGAATCTGGAGTTTCTAATGATCACATGTGCGTCCTCTCTGCCCATTCACCAAGGAAGTGTGCTACAGTCTCAGGAAAATCTCCCCCAGTGGGTGTTGGATGTGGTGAGCCTGTTTTTCTGGATTTTCATGAAGGGCTTTCCAGGCTGGACCAGAGATGGTCCGAGCTCCTCCAGCAGCTGGGTTGGGTGAGGAGTAGGGTTTTGTTAGCAGCTCACCTGCCCAGGCTTGGTCCAAAGCAGAATCTAGGGGAGGGGCGCGGGGACAGGTCCCTGTCCTCGAGGTCTGGAGGAGAGAAAAATAGTAACCAAAGCTCTGTCTGTTTAGAAACAGGGATGGGCTCGATGCCTTTGGGAGCAGTGGAGACAAGCAGTTCTATATCTGAAAGGTCAGTGGGTCTGGAAAACAGTGCAGAGAAGGACAGGGGCCCTGGCCCTCCAGAAGGCTGCTGTGGATGTCTGGGGGGACGCTGCTGAGCTGACCCCTTCTCATGAGACTCAGAGATGAGGTTCTAGGAACGTCATTTTAGAATCCAAGGTGGGGTTGCAGTGAGAGAGGAAGGGAGGGCTGTCAGAAGAGCCAGCAAGCCCTGTGTGAAGAGTGGATCATGTATGACACCCACATGATGCTCCCTTCTCAGCTGGAGGAAGCAGTGTACCATCCGGGGTTTAACTGGGTGTTCGCAGCAAGAAAGCCTCCCTCCAGGCCTTCCCAGGACCTGTGGGCAGGTGTCAGAACCTCCTGTACCCACACTCCAGCCGGGATGCTGTGGCCCCATGCGGGAAGGGAATTACATCCCATTCCTTCTCCAGACTCTAACCACGTCCTGCTCTTCAACAGTGTGGACACTCCCCTCCAACTTCATGATGGCCCTTTCCACAGACAGCGTGCTGGAAAGAAAAGCAACAGACAGCCTCCGGGTAGAAAGCACTTTATTAGAACTGAATGAGCCAATGTGGTCTACTGAGAATACCTTCCTTACAAAATAACCTGGATGGGAATTCTGTGCTGCCTGCAAGCGTCTTCCGAGTTAGGCTGGTATTTCCTCCTGTCTGAGGCAGAGGTTTCTCTGTGTAGGGAGCCCGATGTGCCGTTCTCTTGGGGCTCAGGGGTGCCTGGGCTGCCCCACAGCCTCCTCCTTCTCCATCTGCAGCTGGTCCCATTCCATGAGGAGCTCTGAGGACACCTCCGTATACAGATGGTCCCAGTCCCAGCTGACATCATCCTGCCAAGAGGGGTACCGCTGGGTAAGACAAAGAAAGGCCTTTGCCCTCAATCACAGCCACCTCCCCACTCTCACCCTGGCCTCAGAGAGGAGAGGCCCAGGTTAGCCTGTGGGCCAGCCAGTGAGGGAATGAGGAGCTGCTGCCGCCCCCGGCGTACCTCTCGAACGTCGTGCTCCGGTGCAAGGACTTTGGTGAGCAGCTTCAGGTCGATCTCTCCATCCTGTGGATGCAAAGGGAGCCTCTAGGCACAGGCACCTCATGCAAAGCTAAGAGGATCCGGTGGGGAGCTCTGGAGCATCCCAAACCCAGACCTGCCGACATGCCTAAGCAACCGAGGAACGCAGTGAGCAGGCCCGTGGCCACACCAGAAAGGCAGAGTGGAGAGGTACAGCATCAGGTGCCAGATGAACAGCTGAGGGAAGCAGGGACCTGGCACTGGAAAACGTTAGGTCCAGGGAAACAAAGATACTGAGGGGAGCATGCCTCCAGCGAAGGGACTGTTGTCAGGCAGCATCAGGGACCCATGGAGGAGGCGTTTTATCACTTCCGGTAAACTGGGGTCTTTCTATGGCTGCTATTGGAGCTTGTGTGGAAGCTGGTCCACTCACCAAGGTCTGGAAGGCCGAGTACTTCATGAGGTCATTGTCTAGGTCACGGTAGGTCATCACCCGGTTGACCTGAATGCTGCAGGAAGGAGACAGTGAAAGGAAGTAGCACAAATGAGAAGAAAACGCTTCCCAAAGGAGACACGTGGCCCCATCCCCCCCCCCACCCCCCCCCCACCGTGGGTGGTGCTCAAAGGGTCATGTTGCAGCCTCTCTGCCAGCTTCACTCACCTGTCATTCACCTACCTGGGAGGGGCTGCCACCTGCAAAACGAAGTCTTCTTCCTGTACTTCCTCCAGGTCCGGAATAACAGGAATGTCTGCAGAGAGAGGCGAGCAGCAAAACCATCAGCAGCACTAATGGGACCCTCGTCTGCCTTTCTATCTATTACTCACCTTCCGCATGTCAGCCAGGGGGGCACAGGCTGAGGGTTAGAATAGACAGTCACACAGTGACCCCCACAACTAGACCAATAAATCATATCAAAATAAATGGAGAAAAAGTGAAGTTGTCAAATAACTTCATTATACTTGGATCCATACTCAATACCTATGGAAGCAGCGGTCAAGAAGTCAAATAATGTATCGCATTGGGTAAATCTGCCACAGAAAACATCTTTAGACGCCACCACAGCAAGCAATCAAGTTCCTTCAGGACAAACCCCCTTCCAAGACTGAAACTAAAAGGGAACACATTGGCAGGCATGTAAGCTTGCTGGTGAGTGGAAGAGGGGGAAAGGCAGCGATGAAGAAATGGGCTGAGTTCAACCACAATCCATAGACTCCCATTGACCTGGAGATGAGAGAGAGAAGAGGAAGGGCTGGTTGGTCCAAAGTGTGGTGAGACCTGGGGACACCTGAGCCCATGGACAAGGACATAGCCACAGAGGGCTAGAGTATAGCATCCAGCTGATATGAAGTAAGGGGAGACACATAAGAATGCCCAAACTTGCAGATAGTAACCATTTGACCTAGCCTTGATGACTTGATTAAGCAGAACTCGACTAAAGGAAGATAAAAAAAAAAAAAACCAAAAAACAATTTTTGATAAAGGAAACAAGTGTAAATTTCTACAATTGGATGAACTTGACCTATACTTATGGATGTAGTAGCTCAAAATACCAACTGAGAGGGAAGGAGTCTTCATCAAGTATTAATCCTACCTCCTCTGTACACAGGGCAGATAGGGATGGGTAACTTAGACATTGGCTGTCTAAAATGAGGGGCTGCTAAAGGCATGAAGTGACTGCCTTACAATTTTTCAAGAGGGATTTAGTTTCAGAGTATGTGGTGGAAGGTAGAGTCCCCACTGAATAGTTTTCGTCTTGTCTATATGGGTCTGGTGAAAAGAGATTCTTATGATTCAATAGTGAGAAACTGTTATCATGACTAATTGCAACTGTCACAACTGTAAAAGTAGAAGTTTTGTTAACAAAAACAGGGAAGTAGTTAATCTTACAGTCCAGAAACAGAGGACCCTAGGGCCATCAAGAGAGACGAGCACAAGCAGAGTGCGGGACCCTATCCAGAGAAACAGCAACACCAGAGATGGAGGCAGAGATGAGAACACGGAGAGAGAGAGAGCAGCTAAGGGCTCTGGACTCATGGAAAGAGAGGGACTGGGGACTGGCGGTCAGGAGGTAGGCCTGTAGAATGTGCCCTTTGGTTGTTTAAATTATTATATATTCCTGAGTGTTACTGTGTACATCCCTTTACCTCCCCCCTCAAAAAAACAAAAACAGGGAATGGAAGCAAATAGTGTTGAATGATGATACACGGAGGAGATTGTAATCATCGCAATGAAACGATGGTGTAAAGCCAATGTTCTCCCATGTAAACTTTTTCACTCAGTTCTTGATAAAAACAAACAAAATCTTTAATGTGTTAAAAAGCAGAGGGCTAGGGTGCAGCTGAGCCAAGTCATAGTAGTTTCAATTTCTTTATATGTATACAAAAGATGGACAATGAATAAGGAACAATTGTTGCCTTTGGTTTATAGTATTGGCAAAAAAATACTAAATATATCATGAAGAAGGAAGAAATTTGTCTTGGATGAAGTACATTCAGAATGTTCCTTAGAAGTGAAGAGATTGAAACTTCATCTCATGTACTTCGGAAAGTAATCAGGAGGGACTAGTCCCTGGAAAAGGGCATGATAGTTGGTAAAGTAATCATTGTTGTTGTTGTTGTTAAGTACCGTTGAGTCAGTTCTGACCCATAGCGACCCTATATAGGGTTTCCCAGGAGTGGTTGGTGAGCTTGAACCACCAACCTTTCCATTCAAACCGACTTTGCAATCTAGAGCATTAACTCACAGCACCACACCAAGACTCCATTGGTAAAGTAGAGGGTCAGCAAAACAGTCGAAGACCCTCTATGAGATGGACTGATACAAACACAGGAACGATGGTGAGGACCTGCTGTGTACCGGGTCACCATGAGCTGGAATTGACTCAACAGCAACCGACATCAGCAGACATCGGCAATTTCCTAAGAAGTCTTTGGTGACTCCCTGGAGTGGATCTCCAAGTGGAAATGTAAAGAAATGAGAGTTGATCCTTAGGCAACATTTGGGAGAGGAAAGAGGAAGGAGGAAGGAGGAAGGAAGAGATGAACCTGGTGTCGCTAGAGACAGGAATTGAGGATGTGTGGTGCCCTGAAGGAGATGTCACCATAAGCGCCCTCTTCTGACTCCAGGAAGGCTCAGGTACTCATTAACTCAAGAGAGCTACCTCTGCAGTCCTGGCTGAACCTGAAAGGCATTTTACATGAGTGACATGACCTGGCTCCCCAACACTGTATCAAAGGGCAGTGGCTGCATTTGCCAAGTCGTAATACAATAAACTCACTGCTGTTGTGTTGATTCTGACTTATAGAAACTCTATCGGACAAAGCAAATTGCTCCACAGGGTTTGTGAGGATGTAAATCTTTATGGGAATGACTGGTGGGTTCCAACTGTCACCCCTTCTGTTAGCAGCCCACTGGTCAATCCACTGCACCACCAAGGCCCCTTCGTAATATCACAAACAATGCCAGTTCTTCTTTGAACCCTTTAAGTGTAATCACAGAGGTATGAGGAGGTACAAGTTTGCTTCCTCTGTTAGTTTAACAAAGTCCTGCAAATACAGAACCGGAGAGACAGAGCATGGCTTAATTATAGTAACTTGCTTAAGGTACCCATTTTCTCCCAGGAACTACTTCACACCCCAAAGCAACATTTTCTTCTTCAAATGAGTGTCACCAGCTATTTGGTGGGGTTTTGTTAGGTTTAACCAATCAGAGCAGTGGAGGGATGAGGCAAAGAGAAAAAAAAAAAAAAAGCTTTGTGGGAGCCAGGCAGCCCTGGAATTCCCCAAACCAACTGTAAATGTCAAAAGCAAGAAAGGTCCCAGCAAGGAGAATGAAGGAACCCCTCATCCCATTTCCAGGAACTGAACTCATCAAGTTTCTTTTTAAAAGAATAGAATTATCCCAAGATCGGCTGGGAAGACCCTTGCCACTTGTAGGTTAGTCATGATTAAGGCTTTGAGATGCCCCAGTCAAGTAAACTAAGGTCTGTAAATGTCAGCTCCAAGCTGGGCATCTTTATTGTTACTTCCGGTTATAGAGTAGGCAGAGGTTGTACCTGGAAAGAGAGGAAATATACAAGAGAAACAGAGACATAGAAAACAAGGCAGAAAGAAACAGAGAGGTAGAGCAAGAGAATAACACAGCACCAAAAAAAAGGTTTCAGAGAAATTGCTAGTAGGGGCAATAAACAGATATGTACCCCCACTCCCAAAATAACATCACCCTGTAATGAGAATGCAGCTTTCCAAACTTCTCTTACGTGTCCCGGTTCTAAGATTCTACTTGTTCTGCTAACAGGAAGTTGGCTTTCTTTTCTACTCCTGCTGGAGTCTGAGTTGCAGAGGGCGAGCTGGGCTCCCAGGTGCTGGGATGCGCAGGCCCGCAGAGCGGCAGAAGGAAACTGGTAGTGTCTCATGCCATCAGCCTTGTGACAGTTTTGGAGTGAGCCAGCTTGCTGCCTCTGGCTCTCCTCGGGCTTGGAGTCCAGCCTGAGATGAATATTCAGAAGTTGGTAAGGAATGACCCATGCCGACTTTGGGGGCCCCTGTCCCTCCACAACTTTAGCATTTGGGTCCTGTCAGCTCTGCCTAGCCTCCCGGAGCTCTGAGGAACTGCACTTCTGCCCACTGCCCACTGTGGCGCCCCGTGGGCTTTCTTCTTCGTCCCCACTCCCCTCTTCCAAATGTGCACAAAGAGCGTGGGGTGGGCCCATCTGTGACAGGTCAGAGGTCAGCCCGGGCCTTGGCAAAGGGGCCGCTCAGAGTGGCACTGGTGGGGCTGGCCACACAGTGGGACTTCTCTCTAATTGGAAGCCTGGTGCCCGGCAGAGCCTGGTGAAGTGCCTGAGTGGGACATAGCCAGCGATGACAGCCAGGCCACAGCAAGCTGGAACATTCTGGTACAGTGACAGCTTGAGCCATCTCAGCAGAGCTTGGCCATCCAACTCCCGGCCCCAGCGGAACAGGTGGCCACAGAGCAGGTTGTGGACAACTTCAAAGAAGTTTGCAATTTTAGTTTCTGATTTACAATCACAGGCAAGGGCTTGCTTGTGTATATTCAATCGGTTCCTGGGAGTTTCCTTTCTCTGTCCTTTACCCAGCCCTGCTCTCCTTCTCTCACAGACACAAACATGCAGAGACCAGAAACACCTAGAGCAAAGAAAATGTAGTGGAGAAATCTGCATCTTGACAAAATTAGCCCAGTGCCGCTAAGTCAATTCCCACTCATAGCGACCCCTACAGGATTTCCACGGTTGTGCTTGACCAGTGAGTCACCAGTGCGCTTATCTGGAATGGGCCAGCCCTGCCTCCAACCAGAGACGCCTACCTGACCCGCAAATCTGGACAGGGTCCCGGTCTGATTCAACATTTCAAAGCATCAGATTTTAATGGAGGCAAAAAGAAGCAAACAAAATCCAAAACTTGAGTTAACATTAGCCTCACTGACTTCCATGCTGCTAATCAGAACAATAGCAATGAGGCTGGTTCAAATCCTGCCTCTGCCATGTACTGGCTGTGGCTTTATCCTCTCTGCGTCTCATTTTCTTCATCTGTAAAATGGGGACCAAAATGACAGCCACCTCCTATGGCTATTGTTAAGTATTCAGTGAAGTAATCTTTATAAGATACTTAGCATTGTGTTCTGTAGGTGATAAACATTGTCATTATTCTTGTGCCATTAGTGGATAATGTTGAGCATGTAGCTGTTCCTACCTTCATTGTCTCATTTCAGCCTGCCATTTTAGCACCATTTTTCAGATGACAACACTGAGGCTCTGTGAGGGCTTTTATGAAGCCCCAAGCCCCAGTCCAATGGAACACCCAAGCTTCCCACACCCGCCCATTCCCGCTGCTAGCGTAAGACACCTTGAAAGACACCTCCTCCCACAGAGCAGGGGTGATGACTGCCTAGAGTCAGGGCATTTTTTACTTTGTCTGAGACTTAATGTCCTCGTTTCCTTGGCTGTTTCTCTCTATTCCAATCAACATAAACAAACTTTGGCAGATCCTGTCCCACACCATATGCTCCAAATTACTGCTTCCCATGAGTTAAAGGGAGAAGATTGAACAGAGTACAGCCACACCAGAGAGCCCAGAGAGGTAGGTGGAAGAGGGTCGGGCGGCCACAGAGCTATGACGATGCCATGCAATGGGAACCAGCACCCTTTCTCCCCGCCTCCGATGGTATGTAGGACCTTCCCATCACAAGGCATCTTGCTTTCTCTCCCAGCTCAGAACCCTCTAAACCAAGAGTACTTCTCTGCTCCCTGATTCTGGGTGAATGAGCTATTCCACACACTGTTTGACCTGGTCGTTTAGTGATCCATTCATTTGTTGACTCATTCGCCCACTCATCCATTCTCTCATTAGTTGCAGACCGTGTAAGACTGGTCAGAGGTTCGAGGCCCTATAGGCCCGAGTGTAACAAATGAGGCCACTGGCAGTTAATGGCAAATTGTTTTTCATCTTAATATTGTTACATGTATTAATTTAATACATGGAACTCTTGATAATCCACAGATAAATGTGATATTTTCCTAAA
>NW_006408597.1:146383-159445 GCF_000296735.1 Chrysochloris asiatica
TGGAGGGCATGCAGTAAAGATTGCAGGGCAGTGAGTTGCTGCCTGCAGAGGCCATGATGCCTGTAGTCCCAAGCCTGCCCATCAGTGATGTATCCACCCTGGCTTTGGGGTGCCTCATTGTCTCTCTCTGTCTCTTTCTGTGTATTCTTGCTATATCTTTATCGCCGTCAGGTATCTCCTCCTCGTGAACCGAACCCCTATGTCGAGGCAGGTCCCCGACACTCATTCATCCAAGGAATGCTGACTGAGCACCCAGTCGATGTACAGTACCATGCAAGGCAGGGCTGGGCTAACGATGACCAACAAAACAGATGTGGTTCCTGTCTTCATGGAGCACCAGTGTAGTGAGGGATAAGCACAAATAAATAGCCTGCTTATGAATAGCCTGGGTGGCTTGTGTGTTGCTTTGGTATTGGACACTATGCCACCCGTATCTCAAATACCAGCAGGGTTACCCGTGCTGCTACTAGACTAAGACAGACTAGAAAGAAGGGTGATTGACTTCCAAAAACAAGCCAGTGAAAACCCTAGGGATCACCGCAAAATACCATTCAACCCAGTGCTGGAAGGCAAGGCCCCCAGGTTGGAAGGCACTCAGCATATACACTGGCTGCAGTGGGGCACTGCCGCCTATCACACTCGGAGCTGAGGCAGGCCCGGGCAACGTCTGCTTGTGGTTCCTGGGATCAGCGCTGACTTGACAGTCACTGACAGCAACAATGTAACAAGACAGCTGGAGCCTATGACAAGATCAAACAAAACAAGAAAACCTAATGAATTAGAAAAATAATCATAATATACAAGGGGGCTTCAAAACATTCATGGAAAAATGGAATTAAAATATGTTCATAAATTCAAATGCTATAGAAGAGTCTAAATTAAAAAGTAACTTTCTTTCCTTTCCTTAGACGGGCTCCAGTGGTCTCCTAAAGGTAGTCATGGCTTCTAATTACTTGTACTTATTTACTAAGAGACTTGCTGCTATCAAAGCAGATACACCTACTGAGAATGAGTATAAGTGGGGTATTGTTACACATACATTATCAAGATACACGAGGGTGAGTCAAAAAGTATTACTACAAAACCCTAGCAGATAGCCCAATGGGAAGCTATTGTTTCTTGACACGCTTGTCCTTCTTGCCCCAAGAATTCTGAGCCCTTCAATTTACAAAACATCAAAATGGCCGTTTTGGAATTCTTCAGGGGCTCAAATCATGTTCCTTTGAAATGTTCTTTGATTTCTGAGAACAAATAGAAGTCTGAAGGGGCAAGCTTGGGGCTGTAGGGTAAATGGGGTAAGGTTTCCCAATCAAATTCTCCTACAATAGCCCTTGCTACCCTCAAAGAATAAGCATGTTGTCACGATGGAAAAAATTCCTCAGCGTGACGTTCTTTGGCCTTTTTCTCACCAAAGCAGTTTTCCATTTTCCTAAAACTTCTTCCTAATAAGCCCTCATGATCACCCTGTGTCCTCCAAGAAAATCTATCAAGATTATCCCTTTTACAAATCCTTACGAGTCGGGTTGCTAATCTCAAAGTCAGCAGTTTGAAACTACCAGCCATTCCATGGGAGAATGATAAGGCTTTCTGCCACCATAAAGATTTACAGCCTCAGAAATCCTATACAGGGTTGCTATGAGTGGGACTAGTTAGGAGACTGGTTAGTGCAAGTGCGGTACTGAGCGCCACCCACTGCTGTTTGGAATAAACCCTGTGTGTACGGACTGGACCCCTAGTAACAATACTTTTTGACTCACTCTTGTAGATTTATCTTATTCTTTTAAATGACCAGCAGTGTCATTTAATGGATACTTCATAATGCATTTAAACCAGCCGAAAAAGGATTTAATTTGCAATTCGGGGGTAGAGGTGGGAGGATGAGCTAGGGAAGCTGTCTGTAGAGAGACAGTACCACTGGAAGCTGAATTTTTAAGCACGATGAAGCCAGGGAGAGGACAGCATGGGAATAGGCACCCTGAGGTGAGGAATAACTTGCAGCATCAGGGAACCAGAGTGTGGGTGGAGTGTGTGGTCCAGAAGGGAGTTGCACAGGGTGAGGGAAGAGACAGGGTGCCAGGTGATGAGGGGCATCACCAACGAGGAAACCTGTACTGACTGTCTGCTGGGCACAGTGAAAGAGAGCCAACATGCACTGAGCATGCGCCCTGGCTGCAGGAAATGTGTGAATGCAGAGTTGCAAAGAGAGATTCAACCATAAAAACATAACAAACCAGCAGAATATGAAAAGAGCATGGGAGTTGCCTTTGGTGACTTATCTATGAATTCAACAGACAGAATTAAGAGTTTTTAACCTTGTCCTTCCTTAATATTTTAATCATGGCTATAGGGATGACCTCAAAGTAGGAATACCCCAAACAAAACGAAACAACACACAATCAACTCCGACTCATAGTCACCCTGTAGGACAAAGTGGAACTGCTACTTAGGGTTTCTGAGACGGTAACTCTTTACAGAAGCAGAGAGCAGTAACAATGGTAAGAGAAATTTGTCCTAGGTCTGCCTCTCTTTGTGGAACGAAAGGGCAAAGACTATATCCCAGTCACTTCTGTCGTTCCAGGGACTGGCAAAATGAAGGCTAACCAAACAAAAAGGAATCAGTAGATACCTTCAAAGCTGAAAGTTAAACTCATGGAAGAACCGTGTCAATTTCTCTTGAGTTTTCCAGTTTTAGTATAAGTGCTATCGAGTCCCAGTGATCTACGTAGGACTCATTGAACAAGAACCACCAAGAGTAATCCTTGGATAATTCCTGGGTCCAATGACAGCCCAGTAAAAGCTCTGACTCAACTTGAGAGCTGCAAGGCCTGCTAGGGAAGGCCCACGGTCTCCTTCCTGATGCCACACAACAAACAACAGATGAGTGGGCACAGTTAGAGAGAAAGAGCTGCTCAGATGTGGTCCAATTTGGACTGTCTGCTTCTGTTCTGAGGATGGATCACTATGTGCTTCACTAATCTCCCTACTTGATCTACTTAGATCTCTAATCTGCCCACTGTATCGTCCCACATTCTAGGATTCCCCCAACAAAGAATTGTCAACGCACAGTAACAACAGTAAGAACTTATTTCAAAGAGGGACACTGCCAAGTGGGAAACTCATGATACTAGAACACTAGTCTGAGCCACCCAACAGACTGTCCAACCAACCAACCAGCCACCAGATGAAACCAGAGCCACCCAAAAGATCTAGCCAACCACCCACCAGATGAAACCAGAGTCACCCAAAAGATCTAGCCAACTACCTACCAGATGAAACTACAGCAATCAATGAGCTGCTCTTGTTGCTAAGTGCTACTGAGTTGGTTCCAACTCATAGCAACTCTGGAGAGGGTTTCCGAGGCTGTAAATCTTTGCAGAAGTAAAAAGTCTCTTTTTCCTGCGGAGCAGCTGGTGGACTCAAACCGCCAACCTTACAGTTCATAGTTCAGTGCTTATTCTACTGAGCTACCACACTCCCTAATAATGAGTTGTTGTTAAGTGCCATTGAGTTGGTTCCAACCCATAGCAACCCTGTATAGGGTTTCCAAGGAGCAGCTGGTGAGCTTGAACCTTGTGGTTCAAACCACTTTGCAGTCCTGCGCATTAACCCACAGCGCCACACCAGGACTAAATGAGTAGTGCTCAAATAACATCAGTGAGAATCAGTGAGAAAAACATGTGAGAATGCCAGTAAATCAACTGCAACTGGTTTCAAAGATGTCAGAAGCTGCCAACTGGCCTGAAATACATTAACTATAGGAAATATCATCACAAACGCACACAATAATACTAACTATCCAGTTAAATCCCAGAAGGGGTCCTTCTCAAGCTGCCAGTAAGAAGTCTTGTTGTTGTCAATTTAGCTGCTGACCTTGTGGTTCAAATGGTTTTGCAGTCTGGTGCATTAACCCACAGCGCCACACCAGGACTCCGGAGTCTACTACACTCTCAATCTCATGAAGCATCGTTTTTTAAGAGCCTGCATTCAGATCTAGTTGCGGGGGGTTTGTTTTGATACAGCTAAAGCGATTTCTCAAGGAGCCCTAGTGGCACTGCAAGGTCAGCAGTTCAAACCCACCAGCTTTTCCTCAGGAGAAAGAGGCGGCTTTCTGTTCCTGAAAAGATTTACAGCCTCAGAAACCATATACAGGGTTACTGTAAGTCCGAATCGACTGGATGGCAGCAAGTTTGGTTTTGGGTTTTGAGAGTGATTTCTTAGATTAGGCCCAGGCTTGCAGTGGGAATATCCGGAAGCTCTTAACTGTAGAGCAAATCTAAGTCATGTGGGGCGAATAATGAGTCCCACCCAAAGATGTTTCAGGCAGGGCGCTCCAGTGTCCCTGTGGGTTCTCCTCGTGGTGGATTCTTTTGATTGAGGATTTCTGAATGGAATTCCTTATTGTGTCCAGAAAGGCTTCTCTAGAACTACACAAAGTAGCTTCTGTGTCCCAGCACTTTCTCACCTGACACGTTAGTAAATGATACACGCAGCCGACCTACCTTACCAGGTTCTTCAGGATGCTGCTACCTGAGCTCTCAACTGCAAACTCCTTGCTTGGTTACATCACAATCTCGTCCCAAAGCTGCTTTCTCGCTCTGTGTCCTGGCCACGTGTCCAGAGCACGTCCAGGCTCTGCTCACCAGTCACCATGCTCAGTAACCAGTCCACACATGAAGAGGACCTGGCCATGCTGCTTAAAGACACCCCAGTGAGTCCGGTCCAGACAAACCCTGCCTGATCCCAAAGTCAACAGGCATTAACAGAGCTCACATGTAAGAGGGGAAAAAAGGCCCAGGTTTCAGGAGATGGCAACTTTAAACCAGAGATCATTATAATTTTTCTCTGCAGCTGCAAAACTTTGTTTTACTGAATGCTGTTACCTTCTGCATCACGTATGGGGAATTTTAAACAGGCAAATGGAAGAAGGTCCGATTGAAGATGAAGTTAAGTGAAAGAAATTGGTCTCATTTAGCACATGACAGGATTCATCTGTGTTCCCAAGTCCACTGAGGTGGCATCATGGGCGTTTCATATTCATGAGCTGCTGCGACACTATGTCCCTCATTTACAAAGAGCCGTGTTCAGCAAATCCTGTCCCTGTGGACACTCCGTGCATTTCATGGTCTTGTCAGAGAGACATCAAACGCTCCAGTAACCAAATACCAGAAAACGGCTTTAATTAGTGGATCTCAATCGTATAAATAATTTTTTTTTCTAAGTGGGAAAAAAAAAGGAGAATTTTTAAAAAGGGGAAAGCAGTAGGCAACAGGCTTCAAACACCCGAAGGAACAAGGGAAAGAGGTAAGTCTCAGAGGGACTCACGAGCCAGCCTGGGCCCGGCACCTCCATTCCCCGAGTTCCCGAGTCAGGCTCTGAGTCTCCAGGTCCCCTGCATGTCCACTTTATGAAGACTTATTGAATCCCTACTGACTTCACTGATTCAAACTGCATCCAGGTTGGACTCATTATAGACAGGCAAGGGGGTAGCGGCTAGAGAGCCACTTGGCGAAATCTGAGAAACAAGACTGACCAACAGCCAAGTGTGCAGCCCCGGAGACGTGCCAGAGTGTGTCTGGTCAGGAGCGTGCACAACAAGCCTCTGAGGAAGCGTGACAGGCAGAAAGAGAAATGCCTCCTTCTGAGGTGCCCTGTGTTGAAATGCCTTTGTACCACTGCCAAACTCAATCTTCCCTAGTGTTGCTGGGGAAAACAATCACAGGGCTGGAGAGGAAGAAGAAAACAGTTGTGCCTCACAGCTTCAAGTGATGGCAGTCCGCTGGCTGACAACGGGCTAGGGAGGCAGCTTTGGAGCTGATGTTGGTCAAAGAGTTGAGCTGGATTTAATCACACTCGATTGATCAACAGCAGAAGAAAGGGGTTTACTAAGAGTAGTGGTTCAGGCTCCTGGTATAGTACGGCACGTGAGGGCCTGAATGTATTGTATTAGCCACAGAGGGATACTAGCACTTTCTGAAAGAGCCATCAATGTAACACCCAGAAGGAAAAGTTCCCTGCGGGCCCATCCAAATCCACTGGAAAGAGTCTAAGAATCAGTACTGACAATACAAAGGTAATCAACCAGGACAGAGCATCTCCAACAACTCAAAGACAGTGCTTGTGAGAGACAAGCATGGTTGACAAGGGTCTTCTATAGGGAAAGGCCCCATTCAGCCAGAAGCCTTGGGGGAGCCACTGCGGGCAGGACACTAGTGTCACCACTGGGGTGAGCGTGAGGGGATACTATATCACTGTACTGACAGTTGAAGGAAACAAAGAACAATGAACAGGAATGCACTCTGCTAATCCAACAGCTCTCTCGGAGCGTCAAGCCTGTTTCAGCTTCTAACTGTAGAAATGTATCAGGGACAAGGAAGGGGTAAAGGACTTGTAAAAATGACGAGGAATGAAGTGGCTGGAAGGAAAGGGAAGTGAGGAAGTCTCCAGCCTTCAGTGAGGCCCCAGATGAGTGATGTGGTGTTAATGTGACAGACGCCTTCTTAGAGGCGCCAGTAGAAGTGTGTTAGAGACCAGGCATTTCTGATTCCATTTCATCCTCCTCGTGTTACAATGAAAAAAACAAGACAAACTACATGGCTTTCATTCTAAATCCTTAGGTTTTGTATTTTCCTTATATATATTTATTAAAAAAATGCTACTTTGATCAGTGCCACCCCTGACACCCCCACATAGGCAACGCTTCTGAGCGGCTCTCTCCACGCAAGGCCACTGCTGGCGACAGCCAGCTGGTTTTGATCACAGCCATTCCGAATCGGATTTTCATAAGATAGATGAGGACTCTTAGCGCAGCTCTCTCTTATCAGATGAGAGACGGAGGGGGAGGGGGAGGACGGGTCCTGAGGGAGCAGCACAACAATCAAGGGCTGCCTGGTTCCTTCCCTGTCCCTCCGCTGCTGCAATTTTCAAAGGAGTTTGCCTCGGGCACTTTTAAATGATGGTGTCTCAATTCTGTAATCATCTTTCAAGAGCTTTCTCTTAAAGGGTCTTTTAGGTAAACCTAGTCCGTCAACCACACTTACGGACTCAGCAATCACATTCCCAATATGTCTCCTCTGGAATATGCCCGTACACACATAGCGAACATCTATGAGTTTGGAGAAAGCTAGCAGAACCTACAGCTAGAAAGGACCACCCATTTGGCCGTATCAAGCTCATCCCTTGCTGGACAAAGCGGCTCTATCGCCTCTTCCCCAGATTTCCGCTAAATGTAGGCTTTGCTGTCTCAAGCCATTCCTTAGAAATGAATCTCCAAGTGTAACATGCCAGGAGAACATGTCTCCATCGGAGGGCAAAGTGATGTCCTCACCCCAACCACAGACGCATAAACATCCTTGCTCCTTCCCATCTCAGTCTGAAACGGAGAAATGAAGCACAGACACCGATGTAGGAGAATAAGGACAGCAGCAATCCCAGGTCACATTGCTGTGCTTTCGGTTGTGAAGACTATTTGGAGTCATTCTATCTTTTTCCATTGCAGGGAACACTGTCTCTTCCTTTATACAGTCCTTACTTTACTTTAGAGAGATGTCCTTAACAATGAGTCTTCACTTCTGTCAGGTCAAGTAAAAACGGAAGTTGTCTAAGATCTCTCTTGGAAGTGGTTCTCATCAACACAAGCCCATCACCTTAGACCCTATCACCTCCTCTCATCACTTAGACCCTATCACCTCCTCTCATCCCTTGCTCACCCACTCTCTTCCCAGTTGTGGGGAGCAGTGCCTGTGCCCCTCCCTGAAAGCAGGGGCACTTCTGACAGCCACATCTAGAAGAGTCTCACAAAGCCACTGGGCTTCATTTCTCCCTATCCTGCTCTTGCATGGGATCAAGACGTGGTGTCTGCTTCTGTAAAGCTTTAGTCTCCGAAGCCCTGTGGGTCCTATAGGGCAGCTAGGAGTCAGAACGGACTCCGCAGCAATGGGTTGGTTCTGTTTGATCCTGATCCTGTCTCCTGCATACAAGTGGGAAGAACGCATGGAGGTGCAGAATAAACGCCCCGATATCTCTTTCACTTTTGTCGGTGCTTGATGTTGGATAATTTATTTTTAATCATATTCCTCCAAAGAGTCCAAACAGCCCGACAGAATGCTGATGGTGCTTCCTCTCTATGTTTCTGGAGGAAGGTTAGTGCAACCCACTTAATTTACAACATGTATCATGGATCGCACAAGATTTTCATTTTCATTCCCCTTATTCTACTGCTTCAGATGGGGACATGCAAGAAAGCCACACACATGAATGACGGCAATGGGATGGGACCTCTGGGAGGTCACGGTCAACTGTGTTTGGGGCAGCGAGGTCTATGATGGTGCACTTGGGAAGCCTGATGTGACTTAGGTATTTCAAGAGCACCACTAGGGGCAGAAAGCACTCTGTCCTCAGCTTGGCCAAAAGAGCAAGAGGTGTGCTGAAGACCCTGGACTATGCTTTGCAGCTAGACTATGATTAAGGTCGACTATGGACTCCTGGTGTGGCGCTGTAGGATCAGCACTGGACTGAGAACCACAGGTCAGCAATACAAAGCCACCAGCTGCTCCTTGGAAAACCTATACAAGGTCGCTATGAGTCGAAGCCAACTCAACAGCATTTAACAATAATAACACAACTGACAGGAGTCCTGGTGTGGCACTGACTGCTAACCACAAGGTCAGCAGTTCAAACCCACCAGGTGCTCCTCAGAAACCCTATACAGGGTTGCTATAAGCCAGAATCAACTCAACAGTACTTAAACCAGCAACCAGCACGTGACTGACTTGACAATGCTAAATGACTAAAATCTGCTTCAGATCTACCTCAGCTCTCAAGACCACCCCTGACATTCTGCATCTCTTTGCGGTTATAAGTTTAGGTTCCATAAACCATGTCATTATGTGAAAATCGGTATTCAAAAATAGAGGATGATCATATCAGATCACAAAACAGAGGATGGCTACATTGTTATGCAACTGCCAGATTATGTCATTATATTACTGTCTTTATACTGTCATTATATGACGTCATTATATTACTGAGGGTCACGGCCCCGCCAAGTTGACACAGAACATTAACTGTCACAGCCACGTGACTCTTGCCTTGCCCTGCAGCTTTCATTACTAACAGAGCATGTCATTATTGTGCAGAAAAGTCAAATAGTAGATTTGTTGCTATTCTTGTAAATGTGAAATGTCAGACAATAAGACAGACGATAAATGAGTAGACGCCCAATGAGTCTTAGTATGTTTGCTAAATCAAGTAATCCCAACTTCAAGAAAACTACTCCATGATGGTGTATGCTTTTCCTACATCTTAAATCATCTCCTGTGAAAAACAAAACCAAGTAACGCCAAGTTTTGCTGCATTTCAAGAAAACTCAGGCAGTTCTATATGACTTCCACAGTGTCTCACTTAATTTGGATCAGCTAACATCGGGAAGATGGCCTCTAGAGTCTGTTTTCCTTCTACTGTTAGGAATGGGATTCTAACTGCCTAGCAATGAACAACTAAATTCAAATTCCCGATCCACAGTTGTAGATTAAAAATCAGGACACCTAAATCTCAGAATCTCCTAATTTGTTGACTTTATGCAATTACTTGTCAATTTTGGCCCTGAATTTCCTTTTTACCAAAATTAGGTCCACTATTCATCTGGTGGTGATTGTGGGTCGAGTTGCTTCCAACCCATAGCAACTATGTATAGAGGTTCCAAGGCTATAAATCTTTACGGGAGCAGGAATCCTTCCTTATCTTTCTCTTGCAGAGTGGCTGGTAGATTCGAACTGCTGACCTTGTGGTTAGGAGCCCAAGTATAATCACTATGCTACCAGGGCTAGAACATACTTATGCTCTGGTTTCTATTGGAATATAGCTCATGAGAACAACAACAACAACAACAAAACTTTTGTCAGATTTGCCTATTACAGAGTCTTTCAGAAAACGCATAGGCCATAGTCATGGCCTGCAAACAAAGCAAGTCATGTCTTGGCTTAGGGCAACAAAAAAACATTTTCTTATAATGCAGTTAGCCTGCATGATTCTAGCTCTGGCCTATTATGACCTCAGCTTGGAATTCACACCATGATCTGGCCATGCAGTCTTCCGAGTTCTGTGCATGTCTTTGTGGTACTAATGTGTTTCCTTCACTGTGTCTTCAAGAGGCAAGCTGTCAGGAAAGCTACAAACATGGCACTTTAAGGTCCAGGTCTTGGATCATGTGGGGTTTTGAGTCTTAGTCAAACCTCCCAAATTCTCTAAAACTCACACCACAACTCACACAGGCCCAACAAAGCTTCTTCCTCTCACCCTAAAACATGTTCTCATCTCTGGAAGATTCACCATAGGCCAACTCATTATCTAAAAGCGAATTTGGTGGATTTGATGGAGAAGAAAGCATAACATGAAAGACAGAGATCAGTCCACAAGAGCTTTAAAGACCTGGTCTCTGACTTTTCTCTACTCAGTCCATGTAACCTTGTAGACAAGATTTCATAGTGACAGGATCGGCAGAGCCGAGGACATGGGTCAGCAGATAAATCTGAGAGCCAGCATGTTGTTGTTGTTGTTAAGTGCCGTCGAGTTGGTTCTGACCCATAGCGACCCTGTACAGGGTTTCCGAGGGTGTAAATCTTTACGGGAGTAGAAAGCCTCATCTTTCTCCCACGGAGCGGCTGGTAGTTTCGAACCGCTGACCTTAAGGTTCGCAGCCCGATTCATAACCACTACGCTACCAGAGCTCCTAAGCCAATCTGCAAAAGGAGGCTAGAAAAGTAAGTGAGGACAGGCTTCCTCAATCAGCAGGGTTGAAACAGTTACCTTGCAGTGGCAACAGTGTGACCAGGAGCCAAAAATGTTCAAGTCTGAATTCCAGACCCAGTGCCTACTCGCAGTGGTGTGATTGAGCAGGCTGGTGGTGGTTTATCTGAGTCAACTGTTAAATTTTCTGGAATTATGCAAGCAGGTTGTTAAACGTTGTTGTTGTTATGTGCCGTGGAGTTGGTTCCGACTCATAGTGACCCTGTACAGGGTTTCCGAGGCTGTAAATCTTTACAGGAGCAGAAAGTCTCATCTTTCTCCCATGGAACAGCTGGTAGTTTTGAACTGCTGACCTTGTGGTTCGCAGCCCGATTCGTAACCACTACACTACCAGAGCTCCTTTGTTAAACATAGACACCGTTAAAATTAAATTATATACCCTTGTAATGAAATGTTGTTGTTACTGTTAAGTGCTGTCGAGTTGGTTCCAACACATAGTTACCTTGTATAGGATTTCTGAGGCTTTAAATCTTGCCGAGAGCAGAAAGCCTTATCTTTCTCCCATGGAGTGGCTGGTAGGCTTGAACCACCAACCTTGCGGTTCACGGTCCAGTGTTTATTGTATGGAGCCACTGCACTCCCATATATTAAAAACAAAATAAATACGTGGAGAATTAAAAAAAAGTGGTGGAACTTGACACCGTGCATTTTACTGTATTTTACTCTTGAAATATTTATATCTCATGTACATGGGGCTTCAAAGAGTGTTTGGAAAAATGGAATGAAACATAGTGGCATTTTTCCATGAACTTTTGGAGACCCCTCATGTCTGTATTGTGGAAATGCTAGATATACAATGGTAGGCTGCTACTGCCCATCTCTCTCTTCAGCTTGGCAGTCAGTAGTATCATGTGGGAGGCTTGAAACCACCCATGCAGGGAGCAGTCACACCTCAGAAACTGGCAGTGCTACAAACTAAGACTTGCATTTTCTTCTAGAAAGTTGGTTGCTAAATATTTACCAGCACATCAACGCTTGTTAGCCATGTGACCTTGGCAAGTTACTGTCTTCACAGTTTGAATGTCCTCGTCTATAAGGTGGTAAGAATCAGTGGCTCCTCAGAGGATTGCTATGGACTAACTGAGACAATGCAGGTAAAGCATCAGCTAGTAGTAGAACTCTTAAATGTGTATGCTACCCCAGGTCTCCTCGTACACACATACACTAATTATCAATATCTCCCTCCTATATGAATAGTTTCCTTGCCAAATTCTTATCAAATACCCTGCAAACATAACACTACTTTAGTAAAGTACAGAAACAAGGGAGCGGACAGTTTAATCCTTGGACCTACATCATTCAGCCTCCATTGCTGCTGTAGGTGTGTAGAGCTAAGTGTTGATGCGTGTGAATATGTTAAAGAAGGGAATGGTGGTGGTGATGGTGATGGTGGTGGTGTGCCTTGGCAGTAATAAAGAAATGGGCTGAGTTCAACCATGTTCCATAGACTCCCATTGACCTGGAGATGAAAGAGAGAAAAGGAAGGGCTGGTTGGTCTAGAATGTAGTGAGACCTGGGGACAACTGAGCCCATGGACAAGGACATAGCCAGGGGTAGAGCTGAGAGTGAAGCATCCAGCTGATATGAAGTGCGAGGAGATGCACAAGAACACTCAAACTATCAGATAGTACTCATGTGACCTAGCCTCAATGGCTTGATAATCAGAACTCGACTAGAGGAAGATTTTTTTTTTTTTTTTTAAATAAAGGAAACAAGGGGAAATTGCTACAATTTGATGAACTTGACCTGTACTCACGGAGGTAGTAGCTCTAAATTCCAACAGAGAGGAAAGGTGTCTTCACATCAAGTATTAATGCTATCCCCTCTGTACACACAGGGTAGACAGGGATGGGCAACTGAGACATTGGCTACCTAAAATGAGGGGGCAATAAAGGCACGAAGTGACTGGCTTATAAGGTTTCAAGAAGGAGTTCAGTTTAAGAGTGTGTGTGGGAAGATAAGAGTCCCCACTGAATAGTTTTCATCTTGTCTAGATAGGTCTGGTTAAAAGAGATGGGGAATAACAACTACAGAATGACGTACATGGCAGCATTAACCTGAACTCAGTCGACACATGAAAGAGTCAAGAACAGAATAAAATTATAAGAACAGAGGATCTGGGAGTTCAGTCTATGATCAAAACAATTACAATGTGATAAACGGTAAACACAGAAGAACAGAGATCCAGGTGGTGGGAAGGTCAGGTAGATTACTGGATAAAATAGACTATCTTAAATGGAGGGAAGAACTAATGGAATA
>NW_006408597.1:159695-175061 GCF_000296735.1 Chrysochloris asiatica
TTCTTATGATTCAATAATGAATAATTGTTATAATGACTAATTGCGACTGTCACAATTGTAAAGGTAAAAGTTTTGTAACCAAAACGGGGGAGTAATCTTACAGTCCAGAAACAGAGGACCCTAAGACCATCAAGGGAGAAGAGCACAAGCAGAATGTGGGACCTTATCCAGAGAAGCAGTGACACCAGAGATGGAGGCAGAGATGAGGATACGGAGAGATAGAGCAGCTGAGGACTCTAGATTCATGGGAAGCGAGGGACTGAGAGCTGGCAGCCAGGAGGCAGACTTGCAGAATGTACCCTTTGGTGGTGTCAATTATTATATATGCCTGAGTGTTTAAAAAAATTAAAATAGCTAAAGTGAATAGTGAGAAACACTGGTAACTGATGGTACCTGGAGGGGATTATAATCATTGTGATGAAACAAGGTATATGATTTGTTGAATGTAAAACTGATGATTTGCCCTGTAAACTTTCATTTAAACCATAATAAAAACCTTAAAAAAAATTTTTTTTTTTTTTAAGCAGTGGTAGTTATAGTTGTTTGAAAAAATTAGGGAGGCAAAGGAACTGTAGGTTTGGGGAGTGCCAAGGAAGTTGCATATGAAGCTTATGGAAGGAATGGCAACATCATGGGGAGTCAGTGCTAAGCAAGACAGGGGAACCGAGCCACCAAGGCTCCAATTGACCTGTGCTTCAAGAATCAGCACCATGTTCGTTCTCTTTTCCACATTTAAGGCTGTAAAGGCACAGAATGGCCACCATAATGAAGATCAAGGACATGGTGGAAAGATTAAGCAAGGAGTGAGAAAGAGCCAGAAAGAGAGTCTGAAAGCCTGGGGACAGAGAAGAATGGGGAGAAGGTAGATGGAGGGGTCGAAGGAGCGACCACCCTCTACAGACAGCATTCCACTGACAGTTTAGCATCTCACATCTCACACAGACTCACTGCCTGGCTGTGCCCAGCCACTTTTACCTGTTTTCCCTGTTGACAAGGGCAGAAAATTGAGCAATTATCCTTAAAATCGGAACTCTCAGACTATCGTAATTACTACACTTGAAGAATGAAGTCACCAGTTGCTCCCGGCTACAAGTAGTTCAAACTCAGCTGGTCTTTTGGGAATTAAACACTTTTGGGTTGGCCACAGGATTTAGTATTCCTAAGGTGTTGAGGTAAAGGAGCTCCGGTAGCACAGTGGTTACAAATCGGGCTGCTAACCTCAGGGTCAGCAGTTCAAAACTACCAGCTGTTCCGTGGGAGAAAGATGAGGCTTTCTGCCCCCGTAAAGATTTACAGCCTCGGAAACCCTGTACAGGGTCGCTATGAGTCAGAACCGACTCCACAGCATATAACAACAATAACAACAAGGTTTTGAGGTATTCAATTCTGTCAAAACTGAACTTCCGAGTGCACAGAACGAGGCTGTCCACAGCCCCGGGTCCTCACAGAAAAGCATGTTCCAAGCCCACCCACCCACTTCCTGGCCAGAACAGGCCTGGGCTCCTCCTAAACGCTGATGGTTCAACATATGAAACAACGGATTCTTTTAAACTTCTGTTTATAGAAACTTCCAACTTCTTAAAGGCATGTTGTTGGGCGCACAAAATATTCTATACATTGAAAGATATAACTTCTGGGTAGTAGCTTGCTATGATATAGTATCTGAATCTCATTCTCTAAGATAAACTACTTGAAAGTTTAGTAACACGTTCACAGATTCTATCTTTCTTCAAAGAGAAAGGATCACTTTTCTCCTTTATGTAGGGCTCTTACCTTTTAAAGTTTCAGATGCTAGCCAGAGTTCACTTTCTGAGAGCTGGATTTTAGGGCTGGAAGAGACTACAGGCCAGGAAACGCTTCCGGGTTCAGAGAGGTGACTTGACTCCCTGTTGGGTGCCTCTTCCACAGTAGCAAAGCCTACTCTCCTTTCAGAGTGGTTCCCCCTCACCACCCAGCTCAAATTAAGTTATACACTCTGCCTTTGGTGTACTACTCATCCTTGGCTTGTTCTTAATTAAGTTACATGATTGTTCCTGACTAGGACCGCCATCTCTACAAGGACAAAGGCTGTGAGTGCTGTGTCTGCTCACCATTGTGCTTCCAGTGCTGAGCCCAGGCACAACACTTAACAGGTATTCAACGGATATCTGGTAAATGAATGACTTACCCCAAACCACACACAGAGACTGAATTCAATCAAGATTCAATGTTCTTTCTCTAACATCATACAACCTGTGACAGAAGTCTAAAGGTCTTAGGGCAAGCCAGACATTTGATTGTGAGAATAAGAATGGATAATTATGTCCCTGAAGCATGGTGGTCTAACCCAAAATGATCAGTTTTGCCACCCAATATGTTTGGGTCCTTGAGGTAATTTTTTGGATCTGGTTTCCTATCATTTTCTATAATCATGAATCCCTAACTCCCCTGAAGCACTGAGTCAGCTACAGCTGTGCATGAGTCTACCAAGAATTGGCAAATTAGATGATTAGCAGCCTTCACAACGTCATTAAGTCAGTTGATGTGGGGAAGCTGGGTACCGGTAGTTGAGAACGGACCAGAATCAGGGCTGAGTTCTCCAGAACCAGCTTGTCTTCCAGCTATCGTGACTTCCTGATTCATTCTCCACTTGGGGGGTCGCTGCTTCTGCCAGACATCCTACCTTGATAGGCCCTTTCCCATTCTTTTCCACCCCACCAAACTCTATCTGTCCATCCTCCAGGGCCTCATAAGTTCTTCCCTCTGTCTGAAGGGCCCTGAGCCCACAGGGATCACTTCTGAACTCGTGGCTCTGCCTTTACCATCCATTATACTGATGTCTTTGCTTTTTGACTCTTTAGTGTTCTTTGTCTTTTATGTTTCCTTCCCCCAACGACGTTCTACATGAGAACCCCACAGGATCCTGTGAAGGAACTGCAAATTGCTCCCTGTATTAGTTTCTTCTTCTTGTTAAGTGCTGTCAAGTCATTTCCAACTCAAAGCGACCGTCTGCACAACAGAACACTGTCTAATCGTGCGCCATCCTCACAATTGTTACTTTTGAACCCATTGCTGCTGCCACTGTGCCAATCCATCTCGTTGGGGGTCTTCCTCTTTATCACTGACCCTCCACTATTCCAAGCATAATGTCTTTCTCCAGGGACTAGCTCCTCCTGATAATATGTCTGATGTATGAGCAACAAAGTCTTGTTATCCTGGCTTCTGAGATGCATTCTGGATGCACATCTTCCAACACAGATTTGTTTGTTCTTTTGGTAGTCCATAATACTTTCAATAGTCTTCTCTAACACCATACCTCAATTCTTCTACGGGTCTTCCATATTCATTAGTCTCTTAGTGTTGCTATAATAGAAATACTAGTGAGTGGCTTTAACTTAACAGAAATTTATTTTCTTACAGTTTGTTGTTGTTGTTAAGTGCCTCTGAGTTGATTCTGACTCATAGTGACCCTGTATAGGGTTTCCTAGGAGCGGATGGTCAGTTTGAACTGCTGATCTTGTGGTTCAAACCAACCTTTTGGTCCAGTGCATTATCACATAGTTTAGAAGGCTAGAAGTCTAGAGTTTAGAACTCTAGAGGAAGACTGTCTATCTGGTAATGGCGAAACCTTACTCTCAGCTTCTCTAGCATTCTTGTTCACATTCCTTGGAAATTTCTATGTGGTGTCTATGTTTCCCCATTATGCCCATTTGTTTTGTTGCTAATCTGCTCCTTTTAGATCTTAAAATTGATTGGCTTAGCCACACCCTACATTGTATGACCCCTTAAAATGACGAAGAAAACCCTAGTCCCACATGGGATGAACTACAATCATATACATTGTTATTGTTGTTAGGTCCTGCCCTCTGCCCCGTGGATTTCACTCAACGCATAGAGACGAACTACCTCACGGGGTTTCCTGTTATTGTTAGACGCTGTTGAGTTGGTTCTGACTCATAGCAACCCTGTGTGCAACAGAACAAAACACTGTCTGACTCTGCACTATCCTCACAATGACAGCATAACGTTTTAATCTCCCAGCACTATAGGACAGTGTTCCGCTACTATTCCTAAGGTTTTCAGTGGCTAAACCTTTAGAAGTGGTCCGTCTCTCCTTCTTCCTAGTCTGTCTTAAGTCTGGAAGCTCAGCTGAAATCTGTCCACCATGGGTGACCCTACTGTCATTCAATAACCAGTGGCAGGGCCTCTAGCATCACAGCAACACGCACGCCACCTCAGTATGACAAACTGACAGACAAGTGGTGGTTTTCTAGGCTATAACCTTTATGGGAGTAAATCACCAGAGCAGCTGATAGGTTCGAACTACTGGTCTTTCAGTAAGCAGATGAATGCTTAGCCATTGTGTTACCAAAGATCCTTGTCACATGTATAAGGGTTAGGATTCTAACACCTATTTGGAGGGGACAAAATCCAGCCCATAATTAACTTCCCAAAGTCCTGATCCAACTTGTCGATGTTTTGTGCTGTATGCGGTTGCTGCTGGCTGCTTCTGAGCCAAGTCGGGCACACTGTAACATATGTACAACAGAAGGGACTGGAGCCCAGGCCTGGCTCCTCCTCACAATCTTAGCATGTTCAAAGCCATCCTCACGACTACTGTGCTGACGTGTCTCACACAGGGCCTCCTACGCCTCTGCTGGCATTCTTCACCAAATACAATGATCTCCTCCAGCGAGGGAGTCAGACAATGCTGTGACCCATAAAGTTTTCATGGGAAGTAGATCACCAGGCCTTTCTTCCTGGTCTGCCTTTGTCTAGAAGCTCTGCTGAAACCTGTCCACAAGGGGTGACTTTGCTAGAATTTGAAATACTAGCAGCATAGTTTCCAGTATCACAGCAACATGCAAGCACCCCGGTATGACAAACTATCAGATTGTGGTGATGAACTGTTTTGTTTTTGTTGTAATTTTTTTCCAATTTAAATCAGAAATTGGAAAGCTTTTAGGCCCTTTCCTCTCGGGAGACCCCCCCCCCCACCAACTCTTTCCTGTCTTACGCATCTGCTGCTTCCTGCGTTTATATGATATGACCGGCACCTAGAGGCCTTCGAGTTTGTGGCCTGTGCTGGTCTTGCAAATAGCCCCACTGCATGGATTCAGGCTCACCAAGAGAGCCTGCCTCTAGTCTGCTCTAATTGTCACGCGCTCTCCATCTCTCCTGCGGAAAGCAGACACAAGCTCTGTAGCTCCTTTCTTCTTTCTGATTTTCTGTCCTCCGGTGGTAGCTGGAGGCAGCAGCGGAGGAGAGGAAGTCCCTTTCTTCTCTCTCTACACAGAAGGGCCTGGAAGAGAAAGTGCTTCTTCTCAAGGGAAGACTGGATGCTGACACATCTACTGGCTCAGTTCTTTAGCGCTGTTGCAGCAGTAAGCCCACAAGTGGATGGCTTTAACATTCCACAACAGATTCGATCATCATTCAGAAGGCTCCAAGTCTGAATTCAGGGTACCAGCTCCAGAAAGGCTTTCTGTCGGTCGAGGGCTTTGTGTGACCTGGAGTTCCTTACAGAGCTCCATGTGTCTTGGCTGCAATCTCGCCCAGGGGCTAGGAGAGTCTAGTGTAGGGACCCCAGGTTAAAAGACATGCTCTGCTCCCAGCTCCTCTTTCTTGGTGGTGGTGAGGCCCCTCTCCTCTCTGCTAGCGATTGTGAGGAAAAAGTGTGACTCAAGCACAGGTGTGACTTGAGTAAGGCTCTGACACTGACCGCATCTCACTCACACAGATTAGGAGTTACGTCCCATCACAATGTTGTTGTCAGGAGCCATCGAGTCAGTACCGACTCATAGCACAACAGAACGAATCCTGGGCCAACCTCACAATTGTTGCCACGCTTGAGCCCATTGATGCTGCCACTTTGCTAATCCATCTCATTGGGGGTCTTCCTCGTTTTCTCTGACCCTCCACCTTACCTAACATGATATCCTTCTCCAGTGACTGGTCCCTCCTGACAATATGTCCGAAGTATGAGAGATGAAGTTTGGCCATCCTGGCCTCCAAGGAGCACTCTGGCTGCACTTTTTCCAACACAGATCTGTTGGTTCTTTTGGCAGCCCATGCCACTTTCAATATTCTCCTCCAACACCATAACTCAAAAGCAACAACTCTTCTACGGGCTTCCTTATTCACTGTCCAGCTTTCACATGCATATGGGGTTATTGAAAATACCATGGCTTGGGTCAGGCGTAAAGTAGTGGATAATTATACCAGGACACATAACAGAGGACAATCATACAATACTGGGATCATGGCTTAGCCGTGTAGTTTGGGGGGCACAGTGAAATCCATGACATCTACTTAGAGATATGGTGCCTGGAGGTTTATCTATGGGAGCTAGGGCGGGCGCATTCTCTCACTAGATCAGCAAAGTCTAGAAGGCAGGGATTGTGAGGTACTGTATTGGCTTTCTTGGGTAGCAGTTTTTTTCTTTCAGGGTTTTATATATCTCGCCCCATTGCCTTCTTGCCTGCATGGTTTCTGTTGAGAAATCCGAGCTTAATCTGATTTGCTTGCCTTTGTATGTTATATTTCTCTTTTCTCTAGCTGCTTTCAAGATGCTGTCTTTATCTCTGATTTTGGAGAGCTTGATTATTATATGTCTTGGTGATTGTCTTTTAGGGTCTATCCATCTTGGGATTCGTTGAGCTTCTTGAATGCTTATCATTTCACTTTTCATGACGTTAGGAAAATTTTCTTCCAGAAGCTCTTCAACTATCTCCTCTGTGGGCTTGTGTGATTGTTCCTGTTCTGGAATGCCAATAATTCTTATGTTATTCCTCTTCATGTTATCCAACATGAATCTTAGGCTTTCTTCGGATTTGTTTATCCTATTTTGTATTTGTTCTTCTATCTTAGTAGTATTATTGAGAGATTTATCTTCTAGCTCACTAGTTCTAGCTTCTATCTCTTCAATTCTATTCCTTTGCCCTTTCAATGTATTGTCCATTTCTGATATTCTATTATTAATCGTTTGGACCTCTTTCTGTAGGTTTTGAATTGTTTCCAATGCTGTATCTATCTTACTTGATTGTTCCTGTAGCACTTTCCTGACTTCTTCCTTATTTTTCTCAACTGCATTGCATAGTGTTTTGATACCTTTTATAATCATTTTTAGGAATTCCTTCTCAGGCATTTCCAAAGCCTGCCCATCTTCCAGTATGGAGTGTAGGTCTACTTCCAGCTCATTTGCCTCAGTCACTTTATCTCATTTCTGGACATGTGTATATATGGTCGTCTGCTTCTGTTTTTTGGGCATCTTCAGGGGTTATCTGTGGCCATAATACTTAGATGGGTGTGTATTTTGGTATTTTTTAATGCTTTCTGAATGCCTCCCGGTAGATGTGATCAGGAAATGGGCTTCCCTTTTCACTCTTCTTCCTGAGAAGTTTTAAGATACCACTGTTGGTTGTTTGACGTAATTTAGGATTTAATTTTCGGCCTATTTCCTCTTTTGTCTGCTTGTCCCGCTCCACAATCCCCGTTCAGGGCTTGTTTCTAGTTGGAAACAGTTCAGGGCCGGCTGTGGCTGTTTGGTTTTAATTGGAAACTGTCTTTTTAAATTTCGAGGAGATCTGTGCGCATGCGTAGTAGAACCCTCTGAGGGTGGGGCTGGGATGCCCACTAGTTTAGGCACCCCTACAGTCACCAGAATGGAGGTGCGCTGATAGCAAGGGACCAATGAACAGATACCAAAAGAAAAGAATGTCCACACCTTTATCTCAGCGGTTCTGCCAGGCGTCTGTGGCCACTCAGATCCTTTCCCCACGTGGTCTCACCCAAGATGGTGGCTCCTGGAGCAGCAGAGCGTCCCGGACTAGAAAGCAATGGATTTCTTGCTTCTGCCACAAATTCCCCAGCTGTAAGCCTTATAACCTTCTCAATATTCCTTTATATGTGGTTCAGAGTTCTGGGACCATCCCCTGAGCCTGCTTTGTCAGGCATTCTGTGTTGTTGTTGGCGGAGCTCTCTGCTATACGTCCACCCCATCCGCCATCTTGTTTGTTCCACCTATATTGGCTTTCTTTCCTCCATAAAATCTAACCTCTAAGGCTGGCAGGGGAAGGAGAACACCTACATTAGCTCTTCCTTTCTATTCTCTGGGATTCATCTCCTCCTTTGGGATTGCTCCCTGAAGCACACCACTTCCAAGTATAAGGGACCTCTCAGCCCCTGGATGAGATGCATGTGACAATGCTCCTAGTGCTGAGGACCTCCAGGAAGTCACCTGAAGGTGACTTCACTGGGACCCATGGGTCTCCTTGTAGGTGCCCAAAGATCTGCTTGACGTCAGCGCTGATGCAGGGGAGTCCCTCAGAGTCTCCCCATACACTGGTTTATTCTAAGTGAACAGGAGCCGCAGCCTTTGCTAGTCAACACAGTCATTCTCTGAGCAAAGATAATTCCGGAAAGTAGCTGTATGCAACATATGATTCTAAACATTCCCATAGAGTGAAATGGACTAAGTTGAGTGTGAAGTGTAACATATGAGCTGATTTCCCAGGAAAGGACTCAAGCATAACTCTGCAGGAACCAGATTTATGCTGTGGAGAAGGCCTCCTCTCTCCCAGGTGAAGCCTACTGGACTCGCCGACAAGAAAGAGTTTGATGCTTTAAACCTCTAGAGCCAAAGTAAAGGCCAAATCACAACTTCCTCATTCCAAGCTTATGAAGGGGAAAAATATGAGAGGTATTCTTTAAAAACAGATATCCTTCTTTGTTGAAATTGTATCAAGCATCCCAATCATCATATTGTATCATAAGTCTGGGGCCTGACATGAATTCAACCTGCTTGTGGAAGGAAATACTATTGAATCTAAACACCACACCATTCATTACAGTCCCGAGGCTAAGAGTCAAGATCTGTATTCAAATCCTGACACAGCTATTTACTAGTGTGTGACCTGGGGCAAGCTTACCTTTCTTTGGCTTAGTCTTCTCATCTTTAAAATGGGATAATTCAGCAATCGAAATCAATTAGATGGACAACTTAACCGTGGTACACCCATATGATGGAATATCAACAAAAATGAACACGCTAACGATGCAACAACCAGGATGAATCTCAAAATCATTACACTGAGTGCAAAAGCCAGATGCAGACAGCACATACACACTACATTGCTTGCATAAAATTGCAGAAAATGCAAACTAATGTAGGGGGACAAAAAGCAGAGGAGGTCAGAAGAGTTGCAGATGGACTAAACCAGAACATGAGGGAATTTTATGGGTGATGGGAATGTTCGTGGGATGCCTATATGAAGGGGCTTCAAAAACTTTGTGGAAAAATTCTATTACCCTTCCTTCCATTTTCCATAAGCCTTTTGAAGCCCCTTTATCTGTCAAGAAGTCCTGGTGTGGTGTTGTAGGATAAGCAATGGACTGCTAACCACAAGGTTGGTGGTTCAAACCCACCAGCCACTCCTTGGAAACCCTATAAAGGGTCTTTATGAGTTGGAACTGACTCAATGGCACTTTACAACATCCTATCTGTCAAAACTCAAAAATTATATAAAGTGGATTTAATTCATCTTATATAAATCATACTTCATAAGTGACACGAGAAAGCCCTGTAGATGTGCAGGCGTGGCTGCTGGCGCCTGGGCACTGTTTGGTAACGAGAGGTGCTGGCATGAAAGCAGAGCCTTCATGTGGTAGTCAGAAGACCAGAGTTTCTCCTTCAGTTCTGCTATCTGTATATAAATCTCTAAGCCTGGATTTCTTCACATGTAAAATGACTGGTTTCAGTGGAACAGCTGACAAAGTTCCCCGCAGCTGAGCAGCAGAAATCTGATTCTAAAATGATGCTGCCACGTGGCAGCCAGGACCAGCCTCTAATGATATGCAGTTATCACGTGTGCAAACTCGAGCATACAAAAGATTTTACTTTTTGAAATGCAGCATTTTGACACAATGTGAACTGGGGAGTATGTAGGATTTCAGAAATCCTTTGAAGGGAGTCGGAGGAAGGTATAAGGAAGACGGGGGATGAGCCCAGAGAAGAATAGCAGTTGAGTGAATCCTCGAGATGATGAATTTCATCCTTTTCTATGTTTCCATTTGGAACTTTTGCCAGAGAGCTTTCAAGTCTTCTCCCTGAATTTACTGTTTCTCTTACTTACAAGTCTCTTGACGTTCTGAATAAATACACAAGCAAGTGAGCACAGCTCCAAACAAGAGCATCCTGTGTGCTCACTCACAAGCACCACGCCAGGCCAGTTAGGATCCTCCACCCTCCGGCTACAGACCACCTGCCTTCATTACCACTGTCCCCGGCCCTGGTTCAAATCAGAAGCTCCTGCTGCTTCTCTGATGACAAGTTATAGCCATTCCAGTGCCCAGGCATACTGCTTCCTTAGCCACCTCCCAGCACTGGTGGTATCTGGCAGGGACCTGCCTCATGAGTCCTTTGGTACATCCTCCCAGAGGGCCACCCTGAGATGATACCCTCAGTCCAGGAATGCAGCTCAAAGTGCAGGGCGCCTTTTCTAATCAGGTCACTGAGGATTATTAGCGGGGGAAGAAGTTTACGAGCTCAAAGGAGTGAGTAGAGTGGGTAGCGCTTCAGAGAAAACTCTGACCAAGAGAAATGAGACTGCCAGTGAGGCAGAGAGGAAAAGCAAAGATGTTGAATCCTGAGAGTGTAGGCTGGTTTCCTGACCTCAAGTCACTGCCTTTCTAGCTGAAAACCCCTTACATGAGATAAGGCCAAAGTAATTTTGCACGGGACTCTTGTCCTCTCTGGCCCTAGTCCTGGCTTTGGAGGTACCGCAGCCAGAGTTGTCAAAATTCCATGTGCCAAATGTCCATCCAGGGAGCTAGCATTTCTAGGTCCCAACTCCAGCTCCTGGTTCACAAGTGGCTTTGGAATCTGTATTTTAATTGTCATCTCAGAATGTTTCACAAATGTCCTAACTGAGCCTCACACCCATCCTAGGAGGTTACTGGGGCATCACATGCAAAGGAGCTAAGTGAAGGATTTGGACCCACTTCCAGCATGACAGAGTGGCTGGTTCCTTACTTGCCCTCCCGCTCTAAACAACTAGAAAACTGGAAAAAAAAAAAAATGTGAAACACCAATTTTCAGATACCGGACTACGCTCCCTGAGGAGGGAACAAAGAAGTGAGCTCTGTGATCACCCTGGTTTCCTGCCTGGAGGTAGGTACTTCTGGGGCCTGGCACAGGAAGGAGAACCCAGGTCCAGCCGTCTGCGTTGAGGAGGCAGGGATTGAAGGTGAGGAGGGCTAAGGCTGGAATCTGAGAAGCAGCGGATGGCAGAGAGGGTAACTAGGCAGAAGACGAGCTTCAGGAATCCAGTCTGAATAATACACTTTGTGTGTGCAGGATGCGACCCCACAAGGCAGGGTCAAGAATCACAAGCAGGAAGGTGGCAGCTGAATAACTTCCAGAACTTTTGCAGAACTGGAAGAGGTTCCACCCACCCAGCCAGAGTCATGATGCCTGACTCAACACTGGGGACTCAGCAGAGACACAGGAGGAGGGCTAAGCCAACCCTTGGCTGCTGTTGTCCGCAGCCTCCGCTTCTTAACACCCCAGATCTACCTTCACAAAGCTTAAGAAGAGTTCTCAACATTATCCAGTGGATCAAATTAGTTCATCGTCTGCCAACACAAATACATTGGCCTTTCAAGGACACTCAACAGAGTAATTAACGGAGAAAGCTATCAGAATGAACCATAGATCCTCATAAGGAAATGAAGAACATGGGAGTGGTAAATCTGTGGGCACAAATCATCATTGTCAGGCTTGGGTCATCTGGGCCCTAAGCATAATCTCCCCTGGAGAAGGTTTATTTCAAAAAGCAACACAATTTACCTTTTCTCTGGGTTCCATGTTAGGGTGCTAACCACAAGGTCAGCGGTTTGAATCCACCCATTACTCCTCATGAGAAAGACGGGGCTTTCTGCTCCCATAACGATATACCGTCTTGGAAAACCTAAGTGGGGTTGCTATGAGTCAGAAGTGACTTGATGGCACATAACAACAACAACAACATGTGTCACATAGAGCCCTGGTGTCATCGTAGCTAAAGAGCTTGGCTGCAAACCAGAAAGTCAGCAGTTGGAACCCACCAGCTGCATTGTGGGAGGAAGATGACAGGCTGCCTCCATAGAGAAGGCAGCCTTGGAAGCTCTAGGGAGCCCTTCTTCTGTCCTGTTCTACATGGCTGCTGAGAGTTGGCCATGACTCTATGGCAGTGGGTTTGGCTTCTTTGGTAGGTGTTGCCCACTGGAGATGCAAGGGTGAGTAAGTCATGGTATCTGTCATCAAGGAGCTTAGAGTTTTGTATGAAAAGGAATCAAGCCAACAAAGAGTCACATTGTGACGTCTCCTAGTTCTACTCAGATACTGGCTCTAGTCTCTTGACGCCGTTACTGTAAAGCGGGTTCAATCACTGCTCCTACCTTCCAGATTGTTGAGGGGATGACATGCTCTAGCATATATAAACGGTACAGGAGCTCATGGCATGGAATAAACACCAGGAAGCGTGAATTACGGTATGCTCCGGAGGCTGTAGGCATTAGAGGAAGGCCATGGGAGTTCGACAGAGTGGGATGGGCCGGGAAGACATTTCAGAGGCGGTGCTCTTCAGCTGGGTTCTGAGTACTGAGCAGGAAGATCTGGAGGAAGAGGGAGAGGTGTCCCGACAGAGGCAACTGCACTCAGCGAGGTGTGGGGATGGAACAGTATGCTGCCATAAGGCCATGTGAATGTTTACACGGAGGCCACAGCAACAGCCTAGAAAGGCCCTGTGACCTCTCTGGAAGCCCTGGCGACTTCCTCCCAGGACGTCTTACCTCCTCCATCATCTGATCCATCCAGACTGTGCTGTCTGAGGCGGTGACTGCTCCCACAAAGAAGAAAAGGAAATCAGAAAATGAGTTTTACAACACAGAAATGAACGGTCAGAATTTCTGCTGCATCTACTTTTCCCTCCTACATGAAAATGTCCCTGGGCTCTCTTACTTCCATCAATTGGGTTAAACCCTATCCGGCAGTAATGGGGTCTGTGCAGAGTTCTAGAAAGGAGCACCCAGACTATGGTATGAATGTTCCCTCCCAGATTTGGGAAACCAGTGGTCCTGCCCTTGTACTTCACCTATATCTAGACTCCTTCCTTGCTTTTGAACAGAAAAATTAGGAGATGGGTAGACTTAGAGAGCTAGGGTTGTTTCTGCCCATCAATTTCAATAAACCACACCCTCAAGTCAGTATCCTGATTGTTGTTGTTGGTATGTGCCGTGGAGTCGGTTCTCATTCATACATAGCGACCCTGTACAGGGTTTCCAAGGCTATAAATCATTACGGGAGCAGAAAGCCTCATCTTTCTCCTGCGGAACATCTGGTAGTTTCAAACTGCTGACCTTAAGGTTCACAGCCCGATTCGTAACCACTACGCTACCAGAGCTCCTTAGTATCCTGATACCAGGGCATAATCCTGAAAAGCACTGTGTGTGTGTGTGTGTGTGTGTGTGTGTGTAGGGAGGGGTGAGCCAATAAAGCACAGGAAATATACAAATTCCCTCTCATTCCGGGACTTAAATCCCTCTTCCACACAACAGCCCGATGCACGGGCATCAGAGTCAGAGCCTAGACTTCTAGTGGAGGGGTCAGCATTAGCCTAATCCCAGCCCCTGGACTCCTGAGGTGGCACTGTAGGAGCAGCACTGGGCTGCGAACCACAAGGTTGGCAGTTCAAACCCACCAGCTGCTCTTTGGAAACCCTAAACGGGGTTGCTATGAGTCGGAACGGACTCGACAGCACTTAACGACGACCACAATTCCAGCCCCAAAGCACAGCCAAGTCCTTGTGGTCTATTTTTGAATGCTGTGTTCAACTTTGGCTGACTAGACAGTGACCACCAAGACTGCACTGGGGACAAAGGGCAACACAGGATACCATAAGACTACTGGAAACATACTCTTCTATTTCTTCAGAAGCCTTCCTTCCAAACCTGGAAAAAAAACAGAAGACAAGGCTTATGAGAACTCACTAGCCTTATGCATTGGGGTGGTGGGTTGAAGAGTAAATTAGTATTCCATTATGCTTCACTTGTCTGGATCCCTCGAGAGTCCAATCCCCACACCCAGCATGAGAGAGCTGTTGTTGTTGTTGTTGTTAAGTGCTGTCGAGTCAGTTCCAACTCCTAGTGACCTTGTATAGGGTTTCCAAGGAGCAACTGGTGAGTTTGAACCACCTTGCAGTTCATACTGACCTTGAGATCTAGTGCTTATCCAGTAGTGCCACACCAGGACAGACACCATTATGATTTCTTCTTCTTTACGTTTTTATTGTGAATTATGTGATAGTTTATATGGGAGAACATTATCTTTACATTCATCCTATTGTATTTTGTTTCATTGCAAAGATTACAATCCCCCGCATGCATCATCAAACAACCAAAGGGGACACCCCGCACGCCTGCTATCATGACTTCTTATAGATTTATTTCAACATAACTCCAAAGGAAATGGTTGCATTGAAGTTCAGGTTGCACGAGGAACTCAAAACCCACATGAATATAGACGAAATGTGCTTTTCTTTTTTTCACCAATTAACTTGTGGGTTTATGATGCACTGTCCTATGATTGAGGCCCTGGGTCCTATTTGGAGTTGCTTGCTGTTAGCATGTGTTATTTTCCAGAAGCAAAAAGTGACAAACTGGCCACGTAGCCAAGTTTCAGGCTCGGGCCCGTGTTTCTGTATCCTCAGCATGAAGGACCAGGAGGTCCTGTGACGTTCCCCCAGCAGGTGCATGGTTTCACACACATGCTTAGCAAAGGCTGGAGTACTCAAATTTCAGAATCTACACCACCATCTGGGGAGCTTGTTAGGCA
This sequence comes from Chrysochloris asiatica, assembly GCF_000296735.1. Lineage (NCBI taxonomy): Eukaryota > Metazoa > Chordata > Mammalia > Afrosoricida > Chrysochloridae > Chrysochloris > Chrysochloris asiatica. The sequence continues at coordinate 174,547 of NW_006408597.1, forward strand.
CCTGCAGTGCTGGACCCAGCAGCGAGAGGTATCCCAATCACCTAGCCTGAGGGAGTGGGGGCAGGAATATGCATTTTAAACACGTTTCCAGGTAATACTAATCTGAGTAGATCACAAATGATCACTGATCTAAAGACTTCTAAATCAGTTTGACAAAATGCTGATCCCTGTCAAGGCTAGGCACTGAGTCCACGGGATTATTCTGTTACACTAAAAAGTTCCACAATGACAAGAGCAAGTTTTATAAATTCTTTAAAGTCAGAAATGTATGGTCAGGATAAACACGGGCGAGAGAGGTGGCAAAGTCGTAATGGCAGGACACACGGGAAGGGGCTCACAAACTCTACCTGGAAGACAGGCATCGAGTCAAACAGCAGTCTCTGCAGAATGCAAACAGCTCTCCCCAAGAGCACATGAGTCCCCATGTGATGGGCTGCTGCCTACGATATTCACACTGCACCAACTCATGGAGGTGACTCTCCAGGACCACCACCCCTAACTGTCCTGGTGAGGGT
>NW_006408597.1:175629-220392 GCF_000296735.1 Chrysochloris asiatica
CACCACTCCTAATGTCCTGGTGAGGGCGACTCTCCAGGACCACCACCCCTAACTGTCCTGGTGAGGGTGAGTCTCCAGGACCACCACCCCTAACTGTCCTGGTGAGGGTGACTCTCTAGGACCACCACCCCTAATGTCCTGGTGAGGGTGACTCTCTAGAACCACTACCCCTAATGTCCTGGTAAGGGTGACTCTCTAGGACCACCACCCCTAATTGTCCTGGTGGGGCTGAATCCTCAGGACCACCGCCCCAGCTGACCTTGTGGGGGTGACTCCCAGGACCACTGTCCCTGCCTGTTCTCGTGGGGGTGACCCTATCCACCACTAGCCACCTGACTCAGCTACTATGTCACCAAGGGGAGAAGGGCTTGGCTGTCAGAGAAAAGACAAGAATACTGGGGTTACAGAGGCAGGGTAGAAAGAACCAGGGCCTTCATTTTTACATGAAGGGACATATTCATCTCTAATGACCCTTAGGACTTAGGATGGAATTGTCCCTTTCCTTACGCAGTGCATCCTGGCCATGCCAGTAGTGATTCTGTCTGAAGGCAACAATAATGATCATGCTAACCTTTGGGAAGACACTGACTAACTGCAATTATCCACTCAACAGGCTACAAGGGGGTGAGTTTAATATTCAGCTTCATTGCTGCTGAGCCCACATTCTAGTCTCTCACTCTAGGGGGCGCCCAAGGACTCTCCCTGGTGTCATTCCGCCATGGAGGAAGTCCCCTCCCCCTCAGGAGTCAGATCAAAGTGGAGCCCTGAAGGAAAGACAACAGGGCTGCTCTGGGGTGGTGGTCTGTCTGTCTGTCTGTCTGTCTGTCTGTGTCATCTCACTGAGAATAACAGGTTCTGGGGAGTTTGGGAGATGGAGAAACTAGCAGGAGCCTCAGTGGGGCCCTGGAAATATGGCCCACCCTTCCTGTGACCCGGTCCCAGATACAAACTGTCCACTTCTGGGCTTAGTCAGTTAGTAGATGAGTTTGGTCTAGACCACACTGCCATTGAGTTTTTGTTTTGTTCTGTTTAGTTTGAACATAAACTAGTTGCCAAAACTTGTTTGCACACAAAGCTAGACTTATGAAATCTTAAAATGTCAGCCCGGTGATGCTGGACCTACATTCCCACATTCATAGTCAGGGGATGCGGACCCTCCTGACTTAGTTGTATACACACTCACCCCATCATGATATAAAGTGTACTTTTTTTTATTGTTTGCCACAGGTTGAAAAATCACAAAAATGAACTAAAACCCAAAAGCAAAAGCACAGGGGTCTGCAATAATCCAGAGGATTTGGGGCTGAGGTCCTGCCAACACAGACTGTGAGTAAAGGCTAACTTTTGTCTTCCTTCAAGACACACGTCTTTCCTAAATTACAAAGGCCCTGAAGTGGTGATAAGCCTTGTGACCTGGCCCTAGCTCCAGGGCAGGTGGTCCTGGAGCTGTGGTAAGCCCAGTTGAGCACTGTGCCTCTGTGCTCAGGGTAGTTACCAGCTTCTGAGAATCCAACAATGATCTTAATAATGCTGTGGATGACCAGCTTCTGAGAATCCAACAATGATCTTAATAATGCTGTGGACGACGGCCACTTCCCTCAGAGAGAATGCTTGCTGCTCCTCACAGATGGGGACACTGAGCACTACACTTGGAGGCATCTCCCAAACCACAGTGCAAGTTAGTGTTGAGACTGAAACTAGAATCCGAATCAGTTTTCCAAAAACACTGGCCCATGTCTTCCCTAAAGTAGGTACAGACTGATTTCCCAATGATCGTAGGGCGCCCAGACATGTGCCCGGGTGTCCCAAGCAGACAGTGGACAGCAATAGGTGGAGTTGTTGTTGTTAAGTGCCGCTGACTCGGTTCTGACTCATAGTGACCCTTTAAAGGGTTTCCAAGGGGTGGCTAGTGGGTTTGAACCACCAACCTTGCGGTTCAGATCAACTTTGTGGTCCAGTGTTTATCCTACAGCACCACACCAGGATTCCAACAGCTGGAGTTGTTACTTGCCGTTGAGTCTGTTCCAACTCACAGCGACTCTGTATATAGGGTTTCCGAGGAGTGGCTGGTGAACTTGAACCACTGACCTTGCAGTTCAAAATGACTTTGTAGTCCATTGCATTAACCCATAGTGCCACCACACTTGAAATCAGTGGGGCAAAGCAATCACACTTGGGAAGCATTGTCAGCATCCACTGCCTGGGCTTCATCCCAAAGTCCGTGAGGTATATGAGATGGGACCCAATGATTCAGAGAATCTCTAAAAGTCGGAAATCTTACTTCACATGTTAGACTGAATACTCTAATTGACTAATAACAAAACTGGAACCCAAACACAAGTGTTAATGAGCATGGACTTAACCCAAAAGCTGAGGGGAGGAGAGGAAAAGCAAGGGGCCCAAATGGCCCACAAGCCTCCTGTCCTATGTGATGAGTTGGAAATCGTGTAATTCCGACAAGGTTCCATGGTATTAGTAAGAAACAAGCAGGTAAGATCTCTTGCTCTCTACCCTGCCAGGCCTAGAAGTAATTCAGATCCGATTAGAGATGCTTGTTCAATATTCAAAGTGTAAAACACAGAGGTGTCTGAAGCAGCACTTTGAAAAGTTAATTAAATGCCAGGTTTCTTTTTAAGAGCTACTCCATCACTTGCTGATTGCTTTGGCCATTTTGCAGAATGAAGCTTTAACTCGGGACAAAGAGAATAAATAGCCTCCCTCACCTTCCACCTGCTGGGGGCAGGGTCACAGACTAAGGGCACACGCACGTCCTCCTTTACAACGCGTGATGTGCCCTACCTGGTCAGTGGCTTGGACAGAGGGGACATCACAGTCATCTCTGCGAGGTTCTTTTCAAATTGCTAATGAAGCCACTTCCTTCAGATACAGAGTTTTCAGGCAGAGGACTTTCAGGTTAAGGGGCTTGTTGAGAGTTCAGTCCTTCAGCTCAACATTCAACCAGTCCCTCCTCATTTTCCCGGAAGCTGCTCTCTGGCCTATGCTTGGTTTCTCCTTGGCTCCATGTACACTCCGTCAGTTCTCTAGGGAAAGCCCTTTCCCAGGCCCTTGTTGTTAAGTGCCGTCCAGTCGGTTCCGACTCATAGTGACCCTGGATCATAGGGATAGGAGTCCTGGTGTGGTGCTGTGGGTTAATACACTGGGCTGCAAGGTCTGTTTGAACCACAAGTTTGGCAGTTCAAGCTCACCAGCCACTTTTCAGAAACCCCATACAGGGTCGTTATGAGTAGGAACCAACTTGACAGCATTTAACAGCAACAACAATAGCAGAGGTAGGGAACGTCTGGCCCGTGGGCCACATAAGGCCCTCAAAATCTTTTGGTCTGGCCCTGCCAAGGCAATAGCAGTTACAGCCATCACATTGTTGTTGTTAAGGGCCGCCGAGTTGGTTCCAACTCACAGGGTGAGTTAGTTAAATGTTTGACCAAATATTTGTTCTTGTTGTTGTTATTGTTATGTGCTGTCATGTCAGTTCTGATCCATAGTGACCCTGTTTAGGGTTTCCAAGCAGCGGCTGGTGAGTTTGAACTGCTGACCTTACAGTTCAAACTGACCTTTCAGTCCAGTGCATTATCCTGCAGTGGTACACCAGAACTCCTTGACCAAATATAACAGGCTAATTTTAAGTTGATAATTTGTATGGCCTGAAAATGATGTTATACATTTTGGCAGAAAAAAGGCTCCTAATCCCTGCTCTCCAGGGTTTCTGAAGAGGAGCTGGTGAGTCCACCAAGCTTGTTGTTCAAACCACTCTTGTGATCTAGTGCATCATCCTACAGCACCACACCAGGACTCCGCCCAGGCCCTTGTTGTTGCTGTTAAATGCTGTCAAGTAAGTTCCGACCCATAGCAACCCTGTATAGGGTTTCCAAGGAGTGGCTAGTGAATTTACAGCACCAACCATGCAGTCAAGTGCTTATCCTATAGCACACCTCCCAGGTCCTGGACCCCCCTTTACACGGCCCCCACTCCCACAAATCCACGGTAGTACGGATGATGACAGACAACCATGGTTAATGATGATGTTCTTGTCTGTGCTATTACAGTATCTTAGTCTGATGAGATTATTATAGAATTACAATTTTCTTATACAATTACTGTTTTCTTTTATTTGCCCCATTTTATTGATAAGGAACCCGGGGCTCAGAGAGGTAAAGTAAGTTGCCTAATGGTCACTGAGCTAGAAACTGGTATGGCCAGTAAAGTCCAGCTGTTGAGCACCACACTGGAGCAGCCACATGCAGGCAGCTCCACAGCGTGGGAATGATCGTTCTAGACTCTGCTTCAAATACAACAGATACTTGCCATGACGAGGACACACTGGAAGCTCTTGGTCGTGCTGAAGTTTGGGAAGGCCTGACAATTTGATAGTTAATGCAGGTGTAATTGTTCAGTGCGATTTATTATGCATGTTTTATTTACAACAGCTTATACTTTGGCTTCTAGTGAGTTAGTTTTCCCTCAGTGCAATCCCTTTCTTTAGAGACAGATTCAGAGGGGACGTGGTCACTCAGTTGAGGACAAGCGCCATCCCACTGGCACACCCATGTCTACAGCCACACGGGACCACTGTTGAGTCGTTTGAGCCTCCTCGTTTCATTTGGGGGCTGAACAGCAAAGTGCTGTAGTGCCTGTTACAGCTTCCCTGTAAAGTCCTCTCCATCTGCCTTCTCTCTCTTCCTTGCTCTAGCAGGGGATCTGCCTTGGCCCCATGATCAAGCATCCTTGCAAAAATCACAGTGTGTGTGGAGCTAGCAACTGCAGGGACACCGTGGGCCTCGTGGGGAGAGATCATGAAGCACCCTGGATTTCCCCCATCATCAGACATGAAGCCTCAACTGCTGCTTCCCCAGGGGATGTGCTGAAGGGTGAAAGGCAGTCCTAATGTAGACATCATCTCAGTTAAAATGTTTCTCTCCAGTTGAATGGAATACTGCAGAGATCTAAATGGAGATAAAGTACCACGGCTCAGAGAACAGCCAGGATGCTATCTTTATGCGGCATGACAATGTTCGGTGGTTAATTAGACGCCGTTAACCTATTTTAGCAGGGGACATAACTGGGATAAATGGGGGGAAGTGTCCTTGAAGTCTCTTAATAGCCACGGTGCACACTGGGCCCTAGACTCACCTCCCTACTGCAACACAGGGCAGACTTCAAATACAGCAGAATGGCCGGCCCAGAGGAAGGTCCTCTGCTAGCTAGCCCCAGCCCAGCTGCCTCCAGCCCTGGGGAGGAATGGGAAGGGTTTGGACAAATGATGACTATTTCAACTTGTTGCAGGAAAGAGAAGAGCTAGTCATAAAAGGGAGTTCACACGGCTTACAGATACTGTAATTCACACACCAATAGTGATTGGGAGACAGAACTGCTGCAGCCGGGGGCTCAAGTCATACAGGGGCAAAGAGCAGAGCGGAAATGAGACATCAGCTACCCTGATGCCAAAGCTGCCTCCCACTCCACTGAAGGAAGGGAAGTCAAGATGCCATTCTCTTGTGAGGTTTTCCTCCCTCATCATTTAAAATGGCCCAATACTAAGTTCACAATGGCCTCCAAAACCCAATGTGGTCCACTGCTCCAAAGCACGAGAGGTAAGAGGTACCATACCATCTAACGCACCACTAACAAGCCCTCAAACAAGGTTCGACATTATAAACCGTGTGACCCACCACATGAGCCCTCCCAAGGCTAACCAAGGAGAACTTGCCATTGCGACCCTGACTCCACTGTTGGCAGTTTCTGGCTGCAGACTGAGTTACTCTGCCCTCAGACGGCTGCACACACCAATACTGACTGGGAGCCACTTGAAATTCTCTTCAACCAAATTTGTCCTCAGCCAATAAATTTCCCCTTGTGTAATTCTGCCCTGAAAGCTCTCTTTCCCCTGGGTTCCTAGTTCTTGTCATTCACAGATTTAGTGTCAAGTGTATATTCCGAGGTGTTGCATTTTCTCCTTTTCTTCAAAGACAAGCAAGAATTTTCCAGCACCCACATGTTGGCATTCTAGAGTTTTAGGTCAATTAGATCAGACTTTGCTCACACCAACTGTTGTTGTTGTTGTTGTAAAATGCCATTGAATCAGACCCAACCCATAGCGATCCTTAAGAGTTTCATAGGAGCAGTTGGTGAGCTTGAACCACCAACCTTGGTGTCTACTAGACATATTTTATTGATGAAATCTACTAGTGTGAGCAATAGAGTTCATCAATAAAGTGTCCAGTAGAAAGATGTTCTGTCTGTAGGTTACTAAGCTTTATTCATTGAAGGGAATAGTGAATTACAAGGCAATTCCTGGGTGAAGTCTGCCCCCTGCTGGTCAATTTTTTAAATAACATATTTGTTTGGATTCAAATGATATTAAGTGCCCAGCTGAGTCAGTTCCGATTCATAGCCACTTGGTATAGTGGCTAGTTGGTTTGAACCATCGACCTTGCAACTAGCAGTCCAGTGCTTATCCTACAGCACCACACCAGGACTTCAATTCAAACAATAGAGAATTTTATCACAGGGGTAACTGCTGAAAATATAGAAACCATTTTTTAGTAGTTAAAAATGGTTAAGGGAAAATATGAAGTGCTTACAACTCAGAGCTTCTTGCTGTTGTTAAGTACCAACAAGTTGGTTCTGACTCATAGTGACCCTGAACAGGGTTTCCGAGGAGTGGTTGGTGGATTTGAACCACCAGCCTTATGGCTAGCAGTCCAGTGCTTACCCTACAAACACCACACTGGAATCTTAGTTATCGCAAATGAACATTTATTCCACAAACATTTATTTGATCACCAGTTACCTACCAGACATGAGGTGAGGGTGCTGAGGGTCAGGGCTTTCACAGCCTGGTGGGAGAGAAGAGGGTTACAGAAACACTATTGGCTCCACAGCCTGAAGGACCCTTTACCGGGCCCAAAGCTGACATCCTCCAAATGAGGAGATGGAGACCATGGACCAAGCACACGCACGCACGCACACACACACACACACACACACACACATCCCAAAGGCTACATGTAACTGGCTCTAGAAATCAGGGCTCCCACCCCCACCTGCTACAGGTTCTACCAGGCCCCAATCTCACTGGGACAAACACGTGGCAAAGGGGAGCACTAGTGAGGGGACTGGCCATCCTGGGAGTGGCTGGTGAGGGAAGGCTCCCTAGCAGTGTGGCCAGTTGAAAGGTGAGTAGGATGCAGCAGGGAAGCCTTGAAAAGGTCTGAAAACCGGAGGAAGCCACCGGACTCAACTCAAAGCATGAAAGGGCCAGGTGTGCGCAGAGAGCAGCAGGGAACCATGCGTACGCATGCTATTACATGCTGATGCCAACGCTGCAGTAATGTACTGACTTTACCAGGGGCTGGAAACTCATTTAATGGACAATTTAAGGAGAGGTCTCAATGAATAAGGAGCCCTGGCAGTGCTCAACTGCTCCTGAAAGGGTCAATTGTTTGATCCCACTAGCTGCTCCGCAGAAGATGGGGCAGCCTGCTTTAGCTCTGCTTTGAGTCTGAATGAACTCGAAGGCGGTGGGTTGGGCTGCGTTGGGGCTTGATGAATAACATGCAATCACATACATCTTCGCCTTGGACTCTGCAGTATGTCTTTGTTCTGATTCAGACGCTCACGCAGCACACAGAGGTTAAGTGGAAGTTCTTTTCTCTCCTGCTGGGAACAGGGTGGGCGAGGAGAAGCAGCCAGGATGAACTGCTATGGGACAGTGGCTCCCAAACTTTACGTCATTTTCAAGGGACATCTTCCCAAATGTTGCTTTGTGTTCTCTCTGCACCTACTTAATGTCTTCTATACCCCGACTCCTCATTTTCACTTGTTCTTGAAAATAAAACTTTATATCTTCAATGGAAAACTAGTATCACAGTGTAAAACCTCAACATTTTCTTTTACTATAGCTAGATATTTCTATTTGCCAAGGAACCCGAGGCTGATTCTTTCTTTGTTAAAAAGGAAGATTAGCACAGTTAGAAAGGTGCTAAAGAAATACGCGCTGTAAATCACAACTTTCCCATTTATAAGTTCAGAGAAACTTAAAATTCATGGAACAAATTTTTTCCAGGGCAAGATGGTGGAATAAGTAGATGCACTGAGCAGATCCTCGGCAACAAAGATAAGGGAGCCCAAGTAAAACAGAATCAGATTGAGAGGCCGGAACTCTGAGCTGCCGAGGCTAGCACAGAGAGGCTGGCTGGAGGAGGAAGCGGAATAGGAGCTGTGGGAGAGAAGAAAAACAGGCAGGCTGTCAGTTGGCGTGGAGTAAGTCCCGACATCTTGAGCTTTTGCAAGCAGCTGTTGATACAGTGGGCACAGGACATGGCTGGAGGTTGGCAGCAGAGTGAGTGCAATTTTCCCTTGTTCCCGTGCCCTCTTCGTAGATGGTGATGTGGCCAGTGGCACCCTCTCCTGCACAGCCTCACCGCTATCTGGGGTTTGGCATCGGGAGTGGCACCTCTGCTTCCTGAGGTGTGTACCCACTCTGAATTATACCATACAAACAGCAAACAGAGAACTACGCTCATACTACCAGTCTCTCCTGCATCTCCCAGGAGAACATACCAACATACAATCATCAATGAAATAGAAATATGGCACCACAGTATCTCGGAGAAAACAGACAACTTCTGCTTACAAGAAGAAACAAGACAGAGTTCTTTAAACCAGTGACCAAAATACAGTCAGAAAATGTACCACAAGAAATGGTATCAGAGCTGCTTGTGATAAGGAAGTTAAGAGAATGCTATTTAGATATCTTCAACAGACTGAGAGAAAGCAGCAAAAGCAAGGGGAACACACACAGAAAACTGGAGAATATTTCAGGAAAACTCTACAAGAAGAAGCTGACAAGATAAATGAAAAGTTAGAAACCACACAGAAACAGCAATTAGAAAGCCAGAAGAGAAACGCTACGACTTCAGAAATAGAACACTGGAAGAGCAAAGAAGTAGAAGCGAACCAATGGAAGGGCCAATTAGTGCTCTTGAAGACAAATCTCTCAAAACACATCTTCAAGAGGAGCAATCAGAAAACAGAATACAAAAATCTGCCTAAGATTTATGTGGGACACTATCAAGAAGAATAGGAGCTCTGGTAGCGTAGTGGTTACGAATCAGGCTGCGAACCTTAAGGTCAGCGGTTCGAAACTACCAGCCGCTTCGCGGGAGAAAGATGAGGCTTTCTACTCCCATAAAGATTTACACCCTCGGAAACCCTGTACAGGGTCGCTATGGGTCGGACCCGACTCGATGGCACTTAACAACAACAACAACAATCAAGAAGAATAACTTTCATGTGATTGTAATTCCAGAACAGGAAAAGGAAAAAAAAAAAAAAATAGAGGAAACTGTCTAAGAGTTGCTGGAAGTAAACTTCCCTGACATCATGAAATACAAGAGATTGTCTTTCAAGAATTTAAACAGGATAGATCCCAAAAGAAAATCACCAAGGCATATTATAATGAAACTGTTCTGAGAGCAGCGAGGGAAAAAATGAAAAGTTACCTACAAAAAAGGTTAAGCTCTGATTTCTCAGCAGAAACAATGTAGGCTAGAAGACCATCGGATGATATATATATATATATAAGCATCTGAAAGGAAAAAAACTGCCAACCAAGAATTATATAGTCAGAAAAATTGTCCTTCAAATATGATGGTGAAATGAGGACATTTCCAGATAAAGAGAAATTACAAGAATTTTCAAAAACCAGACCAACCTTATTTAAAAAACTTACTAAAAGGAGTTCATTAGGCAGAGAACTATCAGCAGCAATCACCTGAGTCTAGTGTACATGACAACTCCCCCAGAACTCAGCCCAGAGAGAGAACGATTCAAAGTCAAATAGACCCATCAGACTGAAAATAGGGAGCCAAAGATGCCAGTTTGCAATAACAACAACAACAAAAAGGTAAAAAGAGGGACTAATGTAGCTACAGAACTTCCAAATGAAGAGGAAATCAAATAGATTTGAAGAAAAAAACAAAACTAAACCTGACTGTAACTCTAAAAACTAGACCAAGCCTTACTCCCAGCCCTAGTCCATCCTTTACCCCGAACACTAACCTTAGTCCTAACCCTAACCCTAACACTAAACGAAGTCTAGGCCTTGCCTAGACCTACCCAGAGTTCTAACTGTAACTCCTACCCACCCCTACCAAAACATTAACTAAAAAGAGAATACTTTTGTTTGTGACCCAAAAAATCCGTATTGGAGGCATATGGTGGTAAGAGAAGGAATGAAGCAGGAAGCAGAGACTGAAGCAAGTGGAAACCATGAGTCTACAAGTTAGGGCAAACTTCTCTTGGCATTTCTGAAAACCACTAGTTCAATTCACTTTTCATCGCTGAGTGGATTGGGTCTTTACTTCTCGAGAGGCGGTTCTGCTGGAAAATGCTATGATTTCCTTCCAGTCACTTGTTGTCTGTGCTCCTCTGTTATGTCTTGTGACCTTTTAATCCCCGCTAAAGCACACAAAGACTCGCCCCCACGTGAGGCGTGTTGCAATGGGTTCATGCTCTGAGGGAGGCCACATCCAGTTGCTGGCGTGCACATGTCTGTGGTCGGCTCTACGGTGGCCTCCCTGGTGCTTCCAAACATGGCCTCTCATACACTGGCCGCTGGGGAACCAGCTGGAGAAAGAAGCACAATCACTAGTAACCCGCTCTGGTGGGAGATCACATGGGCCTAAGACAAAACTACCGACCAGCCCATGAAAAATCACTGCCGTCAAGTTGATTCAGACTCCTAACAACCTACAGACAAACCCATTAGACCAGAGAACATTCAGGCAACCGAGCAGCTCTATTTCATGTGCATATTTATACCTGAGCTTCCTCTCCTACACTAATAGTGCTTTCATTACTTCTCAACAAAGGACTCAAAAGAAAAGGGCAGAAGTAGGTGTGATGTTCACAGATGCATTTTAGTTTTGAGAGTCTGAATCCATCAAAGAGAGAACAAGGAGATGGTTTATGTCGGAAGAATTTTAACCAATGGCTGGCATCTCTAATCATTCCCTCCTGGCATTTAGTCGCTCATGCTGCAAAGCAGCCAGTTCCCCCTTAGCCAAGACTGACTGGCTCAGGGGACACAACTTTTTTCCTTGAACATTTTTTTGTTCAATACGATTGCCTCATATGATCAACATCTCATTTCTGTGAGGGTCCCCGAGGATGGCAGTGAAGACAATTTTATTCTAACAGAGTTGCTATTGCACAAATAGTACAGTGTTTGACCTTTTCATGAACTTGGAATAAATGCGTGGCGCTCTCAAGGATTGAGAATGGGCTTGGCTGGCTGGACCAGGAAAGGCACATTCAATGACACTAATTAGCTGTATGACCTTGGGCAGTGAGGCAAGGTGATATTTAAGGGCCTTTCTAATGCCAACGTTCTATAACTCAGTCACTTAACCTCTCCAGACCTCCTTCTCTCTGCCTCTAAACACATGATAACTCAGTCTTAGGTCTCTCCTCAGCTCTGTGACGGACCCCTTGCCCGCCGCTCTCAATCCTGGCCCCCACACCCATCTACTACTACGTAACTACTTTCTCTAGAAAGACCAACCTCATGAGCATAACTCTCAGTCACTGTCTAGTTGATTCTGACTCACGGTGACCCCATGTGTATCAGAGCTGAATTGCATGCCACAGGATTCCCAAGGGCTGTGACCTCTCCAAAGGAGACTGCCAGGCCTTTCTTCCGAGGCACCACTGGGTGAATTCGAACCGCTATCTTTCAGTTAGTAACTGAGTGTTTAGCCATTTCCACCACCCAGGGACTCCTTCATAATCCTAACTAGTGGACCATATAATCTATAGTCTCAGAAGAGAAAGCAATGATTATGAAATGCTATAAGCTCTGGTAGCGTAGTGGTTACAAATCGGGCTGTGAACCACAAGGTCAGCAGTTCGAAACTACCAGCTGTTCCGCGGGAGAAAGACAAGGCTTTCTGCTCCCATAAAGATTTGCAGCCTCTGAAACCCTGTACAGGGTCACTCTGAGTCGGAAACGACTCCACAGCACATAACAACAACATAAGAGCAAAATCTTCAGGACACAAATGAGCTACAATACCAATATCTGCTAGAGGTGTCAAACGTTTGAGGGGAAAAAGATGAGCAGACCTTCCCCACAACTTTGCTCAGCCAGAGGCATGAGAAAGCCCTAAAAAGTAAACTCTGGATTAGGAGGTATGGTTTCTCTTTCTATCTACAGATGGCCCAAGATAATGCCACATCCAAAAGACATCCAAAAGACACACGTGTTCATGTGTCCCAGGTACCCGTGGTCTTACTTCCGGCAACCCTTCAGCAGCCCTGCCTCCTAAATCATCAAGTGTGTGCCTGGACCTGAAGGCCTTGCAAGTGGGCCCTCCTCATCCTTGCTAGTCTACCTGTTTCCCTATGCAAACCCTGGTCTGCTTCTTCTCAGCATACCGTGGTATCTTCAGGGCTCCAAATACTGAGCCCTTGTGCCTGGAAGGCTTGTCCTGCCTCGGTGTTTGTTAAGTGTTTCATTTCAGGACTTATTTCTAGATGATGAGACCTTGTTTCAAGCAGCTGTTTAGAAGGGATCTTTAAGAAGCTACAAAACACATGGAGCTTCTCCAGAGGGCATGGAGGAAGGTAGAATCTCCACTGAGTAGTATCCAATCTGTCTAGGCGGGGCTAATGAAAGGAAATGCGGATAGGTCTCTTGTGATACAATAGTGAATAATTGTTATCACGACTGATTGTGAGGGCTGGAAATGTTTTGTAGCAAGGAGAGGAGGTCCCTGGGACGACCATCAAGGGAGAAGAGCGGAGAGCGCAGAGCGGGACCCTACCCAGAGAAGCAGTGATGCCTGAGATGGAGGCAGAGATGATGCCGTGGAGAGATGGAGTGGCTGGGGACTTTAGACACAGAGAGGGCGAGGGGCTGTGTGCTGATGAAAAGGGGGCAGGCTTGTAGGGTATACCCTTTGGTTGATGATGCATGGAGGGGATTGTAACCATGGCAATGAAATGATATATGATGGGATGAATATAAAACTAATGTTCTCCCATGTAAACTATAGCATAATTCACAATAAAACATTTTTTTAAAAAAACAAAACACAAGGAGTTTCATTTTCACATTGGTGTGTTGAGCTAGGGACACAGGGTTCCCTGGAGTCTCTCGTCCTCCCCTCCCACAGCTCAGCGCCCACCCTCTGTGTCCTGTCCTGACAGCATCCTGCTTTAGTGAATAGAAATCTCATTCTTTCCCACTTTCCAAACCCAGAACTAGTATATTTGGAACTTCCCAACCAAAAAGCCAAGCAAACCTACTGCCATCAAGTTGGTTCAGACTCATAGTCGCTCTGTTTCGGGTTTCTGAGATTGTAAATCTTTACAGGAGCAGACAGCCTCATCTTTCTCCTGGTGGGTTTGAACCACCAACCTTGCAGTTAGTGGCTAACCCCCAGGGCCACCCAGAATCATAAAATTCTAGAGTCGATAATGGAACTTTGAGACCATTTAGTCCAAACCCTTTGCTTTATAAATGAAACCAAGAGGGTACGTGACTTGCCCCAAGGTTAGGTGACCAAAGGGTCTGGCAGCCAGGCTGACGTCCTGACTGGGTGGGAGGGTTTGTCCTCCTAAAGGGGGCTGCTCAGGAGGGAGCGAAGGAAACAGGCACTGGGCCATAGAGGCTGCGCACTGTGAGGTCTTTCCTGTGGGCTAGCACTTGTTAGATGACTCTGCCCTTAGCCTAGCAATGGCCTCACAGGCCCCAGACCAGAGCAGGGCTGTTAGGGCACCAGTAGCCAGGACCCACCCCCTGGGCTGCTGCCTGGGAATAGATCCAGTTCTTGGAGGGCACTGCAGGGTTAGAAGGAATGAGCACTTCCAATGCCTAATTGAACTTAATGGCTATCTAATTAAGCCTTTTCATGGCAGAGCTGGTATGGCCTTGGCTGGTACCCCCAAGAGCAGGCTGCTACATCCCTTGCACTCACCTTCTCGTGGGTCAGGCAGCTGGCTGGAGCACAGCCCTGCGGAGAGGTAGACTATTGGGGTTCCTAAGGCTTCTGTCAGCCATGCCCTCCTGCTTTTCTTCCCATAGGCCGAGATGGCAGAGCTCTGTCAAAATGATCCTCGCGGGAGAGCTGCAGCGGTTCTAGCACGTGCTAAGACACTATCCCCAGCGGTGCCAAGGGGCAGAGCAACGGGCAGTGGTGAAGCACAGAGAATAAGAATGTAATCCATGGAGTCAGTGTCTGCACTGGCTACTTGCTAGCTGTGTGACAACTGAATCTTTTGGTACTTGAGTTTCCTCACTAAGAGCAGGCCTCAGGCTAGCACCTACCTCATGGGGCTGCTTTGAGGATACAGTAAGACAAGCATGTGGAGCACGTAGCCTAGCATAAAAGCGCAACAAATGGTGTGCTGTGTGTACACACACATACTAGAATACATACATGATATAGTAGCATAGATAAATCTATATTATAATAAAAGAAGATCATAACTCAGGCCTTGTCTTCAAAGTGCTGTCAACCCACTGTGAAATTAAAGTGTGGTGGTGGTGGTATTGTTGTTAGGTGCCGTCGAGTAGATTCTGACTCATAGAAACCCTGTATAGGGTTTCTGAGGAGCGTCTGGTGGGTTTGAACCACAAAACCTTGCATTTAGCAGTCACATGCTTATCCTACAAACACACCACCAGTCTTCAATATGTAGGAATTTAAAATTAACCTTGTTGTTGTTGTTGCTAAGCACCATCGAATCAGTACTGACTCATAGTGACCCTATGCACACCAGAACAATACAATGCCCAGTAAAATTAACCTTGTTGTTGTTGTTGCTAAGCACCATCGAATCAGTACTGACTCATAGTGACCCTATGCACACCAGAACAATACAATGCCCAGTAAAATTAACCTTGTTGTTGTTGTTAATTAAGTGCCATCGAGTCATTTCCAACCCATAGCGACGCTGTATAGGAGCAGCTGGTGAACTTGAACTGCCGACCTTGCAGTTCAAATGGCTTTGCAGTCTGGTGCATTAACCCACAGCGCCAAACCAGGACTCCAAAATTAACCTTAGAAAGCTGGAAATTAAGGTCAACTCGGAAACCCTATACAGGGTCGCTATGAGTCGGAACCGACTCCATGGCACATAACAACAACAACAACAACAAGAAGTAGTACAGCCTTGCTGTGGCAGAGAGGTGCAGAGGTGTGGTCACGGAGGACAGCCCGCCAAGAGACAGGAAGACAAATTACCCACGGCAAGTCACTCCGGCCTTCTGTCTTGTCAGTCACATTAACAAAGGGACTCAGCAAGACACAAGGCTGGAACCAACTCAAAAGCACTCAACAATGGGTTCTGTAGCATGGCCCCAAAAGGCAGAGTCTGGATCAGAGGATGAGCTTAAAAGATCCTAAAGACTACAAATGTCTAAAAAAAATCAGGTGGATTTATACTGGCAAAAATTTAGAAATACCTGAAATGTCCACAGAGAAGGGACTAGTATGCCCAGCCATGGATCACCACACAGACTTTGGAAAGAATGAGGGAAATCTACATGCACTAAATGATCTCCAGGATGTGTTAGGAAATGAAAAATTGAGACTACAAGGCACACAACACATGTGCTATGATCCTATCTATGTCCGACCCCACAGATTTCCATCTTTGGTGATTTGCATCTTTGGAGGTATGCAAAAGATGTCAACAAACTGTTCACAGTAGCTTTTTCTAGGTAAATAACTGGGATTGGAGGAGATTTTTACACCACTAAACAACTTTTCTGTTAGGTAAATCTGCTGCAAAAAGACCTCTTTACAGTGTTAAAGAGCAAAGATGCCAGGCTGAGGACAAAGGTGGGCCTGACCCAAGCCATGGTATTTTCAATCACCTTACATACATGTGAAAGTTGGACAACAAATAAGACCATAGAAGAATCAATGCACTTGAGTTTGGGGTTAGCAAAGAATATTGAAAGTATCATGGACTGCTGGAAGAACAAACAAATCTGTATTGGACAAAGTACAACCAGAATACCCCTTAGATGCGAGGAAGGTAAAACGTCATTTCTCATATTTGGACATGTTGTCAGGAAGGCCCAGTCCCTGGAGAAGGACCTCGTGCTTGGTAAATAGAAGTCCAGAGAAAAAGGAAAAACCCTCAACAAGATGGACTGACATAGTAGCAGCAACGATAGACTCAAACATAGCAACAGCTGTGCCCGTGGGGCAGCACCGGGCGGTGTATTGGACTGCTGTGCACAGGGGTTGCTATGAGTCAGAACCAACTCAACAGCACCTAACAACAACCAAATGCTTTGGTTTGACTGCACAGCTAAAACTATTTTTTTTTTAAATAAAAATCATTGGGGACGGTCCCAACAATGGAGGAGTTCTGGCATGGCTCTGTAGGACAAGAAAGGTCAGTGGTTCAAACCCACCAGCTGCTCCTTGGAAACCTCATGTAGGATCGCTGTGAGTTGGAACCAACTCAAAAGCACTCGACAGCAGCAGACCTTGGACCACCACTTACCATCTGACAGGAGACTGCATAAATCTGGCTTTCAGACAGAGTCTTTCTAGTTTCAAAACCGAATGCATTGCAGGGACGCTATGAGATCATCCAGAAGAACAGGACTATTAAGTAAAGAGGTTTTCTGACTGTTGCTATTGGAAGTCTATGTCACAGATTGAATTGTGTCTCTCCCTCAACTCCCCCAAAATACGTGTCAACTTAGCTGGGCCATGATTCTCAGTGGTTCGGCTGTTATGTAATGATGTCATCATTCCCTATGATATGATCAGTCAATCAATTGTGAGAGGACTCAGGCCACAGCCCTGCGCTGATGTAAGGGATTTTCCCTGGGGTGTGGCCTGTATCATCTTTAATCTTGTATGAGATAAAAGGAGAGTGACGCAAGCAGAGAAGAGAGACCTTATTACCACCAAGAAAGAGGAACTGTGAGTAAAGTACATTCTTTGGACCCTGGGTCCCTGCACTGAGAAGGTCCCAGATGCAGGGGATGATCAAGACACCTGGAAACTCAGGGAGCGCTGGGTCCACAGATGCTACAAGTAGAAAATAACCTTTTCCCAGAATCAACAGAAAACACTATCCCCTTAGGCTGGCACGCTGAACTTGGACTTGAAGCCTTAACAACTATGAGAGAATAAACGTGTTTGTTAAAGGCATCCATGTGTGATATTTCTGTTACAGCGACCCTAGAGAACTAAGACAGGCTACTTCTGAGGACCTCTCATTTCTTTCCTGACCCTCGAAGACACACCACTGCTTTAGAATCCTATCCCTGGCTTTAAGAAATGACCGGTTCAGAGAGTTTTCCGATTGGCATATCAAGAAACTGTAAAGGGCCAAGAGCCCAAGCCTTCAGAGATTATAATACAAGCTCATTCTAGAACCACTGCTGGATTTCAATGACAAAACCCAAAATCACAAGTAGCTTAACGTTAGGAAACACTGAGGCCTGAAAGGAAGTTGGGACCAAACTGTGGGTAGGTGGGAATCAGAGCCTGCATTTTGCAGTCTTTGGGCAGACCTCCTGGTGGTGATTTGGAAGCAATTCTGTGGACTTAAGCCTCCTGCAAAGCTGTGGTCTCAGGTCCTCCCCCTGCTGCACATGTGTAGACAACAGATTCATCTCAAAATACTGCCTGTGCTCCTCCCAGAGCATGAGGGGGAGGACTCCCTGGACTACCTGTCAGAGTAGGAAGTGGGAAGTGAAGTGTCTAAATGCTCCTGCGTGTGACACTAACAGGAACAGACTGCCATCCCCTTCAACTGGGAAGCGCGTGACAGAATTGCAGGATTCCAATTATTTCATATCTAGTCATTTGCATATGTAAATTGGTTTGGTGACACTAGACAAGACATCCAGGGTCCTAAACTGCAATAAATATAACCCAGATCACCTCTGCTTGCCTGAAGCAAACATCACTGTTACCAATCCACGTGGGGGTACATGGGAACAGTTGTTCCCTACAAGTCCTCAATTGGGAAAAATGTTAATGCACATTTCAGACCTGTGTTCTGAATTATGGAATCTATACATACCACATCTAAAGCCTTTTTAGGAGCACTGGCGGCACAGCGGGTTAGGCAGTGGGCTACTAACTGCAAGGTCAGCAGTTCGAATCTACCAACTGCTCTGAAGGAGAAAGATGAGGCTTTCTGCTCCCGTAAAGATTTATAGCCTCAGAAACCCTATAGAGGGTTGCTAAGAGTCAGAACTGACTCCACGGCACACAAACACTACCACAAAGCCTTTATATTTCCAAAAGAATACTGAGTATACCATGGACTGTCTGGGAAGAAGTACAGCTACAAGGCTACTTAGAAGTGAGAAGGGCAAGACTTTGTGTCACACATTTCGGACATGTTATCAGGAGGGACCAGTCTATGGAAGAGGAACATCATGTTTGGGAGAGGGTCAGCAAAAAGGAGAAAGATCCCCTGAATGTGACAAGCGGACACTGTGACTACAACAATGGGCTCAAACCCAGCAGTGACCGGTGAGGCCAGCACAGGACTGGGCAATGTTTCCTTCTGTTGAACATCAGGTAATTACGAGTTGGAACCAACTTGGCAATCCCTAACAAGAACAATGCAGTCCTTTAAAAATGAGGCAGTTCTACCTGGCCTGGCTAGGAAAGATCACTAAGAAGTGCTTTTATGAAATAAAACGAAAGTGCAGAATAGATCTGTTATTCTTTATGTAATAGGAGAATACATTAGCCTGTATTTTTTACAAATATATAAAGAATCTTGAGAAGGAAACAAACAAACAAAAATCACTGATTAACAAGAGTTGCCTCCAGGAAGAGAAACTGCGTGTCTAGGGGAGAGTGGAGAGGAAGACAGAAGAGTCACATTTTAGAGTCCACCCTTGTGTGTCTTTTCAGTCCTATATTCTGTCTGTATTTATTTGTTTAAAATAAACAAAAGTAAAAAAACACTGAGTTTTGAGTTGATCTCAAAAGATCAACTGACTTCATAAGTAATACCTAAGAGTTTGTACTGTCTCTATGTCCAACCCTCTTCCTCACAGTCCTCTGGAGGAAATGACTCTCCTGATAATATATCTGAAATATGAGAGACGATTGTGAAGTATGAGTATTCCTTGCTTGCTGAACGTGAAGAGGACTTCAAATATTTACTGATGAAGATCAAAGACCACAGCCTTTGGTATGGATTGCATCTCAATGCAAAGAAAACAAAAATCCTCACCACTGGACCAATAAACAATATTCTTATCAATGGAGAAAAGATTGAAGTTGTCAAGGACTTCATTTTTCTTGGGTCAACCATCAACACTCATGGAAGCGGCAGTCAAGAAATCAAACGACGTATTGCATTAGGCAAATGTGCTGCACAAGACCTTTTTTAAAGTGTTGAAGAGCAAAGATGTCAGCTTGAGGACTAAGGTGCACCTGACGCAAGGCATGGTATATTCAATAACCCCAAATGCAAGCAAAAGCTAGAGAGTGAATAAGGAAGATCGTAGAAGAATTGATGCATTTGAGTTATGGTGTTGGGGGAGAACATTGAAAGTACCATGGGCTGCCAAAAGAAAGAACAAATCTATGTTGAAAGAAGTACAGCCAGGGTGCTCCTTGGAGGCCAGGATGGCCAGACTTCGTCTCTCATACTTTGGGTCTATTGTCAGGAGGACCAGTCACTGGAGAAGGATATCATGTTTGGTCAAATGAAGGGTCAGAAAAAAGAGGAAGATCCCCAGTGAGATGGACTGGCAAAGTGGCAGCATCAAGCGTGGCAACAATTATGGGGTTGTCCCAGGACCAGGCAGTGTTTCGTTCTGTTGTGCATAGGGTCACTATGAGTTGGTACCAACTCGATGGCACCTAACAATAACATCAAGTGAGAGATGAAGTCTGGCTATCCTGGCTTCCAGGGAGTATTCTAGCTGTATCTCTTCCAACACAAATTGGTTTGTTCTTTTGGCAGTCCATGGTACTGTCAATATTTTCCCCCAACACTATAACTCAAATGCATCACTTTGTTTCCAGCTTTTGCATTCCAATAGCCAGTTATTATCAATATATCTTGACTGCATGTTTGATAGGTTTCAAACTGAAGAGTTGATGTCATCATTGCTGTCTTTAGTGATTGATGCATAAATTTGAATAATACTGGTCTGAACTAGTCTTCCTTGTAGGCCTATGGAGTTAGTTGTGTGTTCATTGATAAAACTCGGAAGAGAAGGATTACATGCTTTTACTTCACTGCAGCTCAGGTATGTCTAATTTCTTTCTAATCACTGGTGCTCTATAGGAAATGTCTCAAAATTCATTCATTGGTCAAATATTTATTGATCCAGCAGCAAGCAAAACAAACAAAAATCTCTTGTACAGTAAATGTTTATACAAAGGCAGCTGTAGCTATCTCTCAAACAGTTCAGTTAAAAATTAAAAACTAAAACCAGAACAAATGGGAGAAGAGCTAAATGTGACAACATGTAAACTGGTGAGTCTGGGTCAAGAGTGTGCAGGTATTTATTGTAATATTCTTGCAAATTTTCCTACAGGCTTGAAATGTTTCACTCACACACATACAACTGGAAGGGGAAAAAAGGCAAGATTACATGTATTAATATTATTTTAGGTAATCAAGCAGCAGATGAGAGAATGCTCTTTTATTGAAGAATTTTTGGTAATATGTGAAGAATAAGAAGATGACCATTTGGCATCCTTCAATAAAATGAAGGCTCCAAGCAATGATCACCAATGGATGCTAAACCTATTCAGCAAGAATTGGATGAGATTGTGTAATGGAGGCTCATACACCTGGACCCCATGGGTCAATCACAGTATCACCTCAGGTGGAATGACTGAACACCTGTGCCTTCTGATGCCATGCAGCAAGATGTGCACACACTTAAAAAACAACCAAACTCTTATCTATGAAGAATCCAGCTTCCAGATCTAACTACCAGTTTATCGGAGAACATGGAGAAACAAAACTAAGCCAAATCCACCGTCATCAAGCCAAGTCTTACATCATAACAACCCTACGTAAGGTTTCTGAGACTATAAATCTCTACAGGAGCAGACAGACAACCTCATCTTCTCCCTCGGAGTGGCTGGTGGGATTTAAACTGCCAACGCTGTCATTAGCAGCCCAATACCTAACCCACAGCACCACCAGGCCTCCAGTTTCTAGATCTAATTTATCAGGGAACACAGGGGACAGAGGGATGAATTAAATGCTATGACTAGAAAGCAATGGACCAAATCTAGAATGTGGGGCCATTCTATAAGACGAGTGTCCCTGTTTAAAAAAATAATGATAATCCACAGCATAGGAATCAAAGAGGAGGACTGCTGCTGAATCCAAGGGCAATGACAGACTCCCAACAACCAAATTCAATGTGCGGACCTTGATTTGAATAATTCAACTGCTAAAAAGGCAGCTTTGCTGTATCTGATGGCATTAAAACTTTATTATTAATTTAATAGGCATGGTAGTTATATAAACGAAAACAGGACTTAACAGCTAACAAAACTTATCCTCAGCAGGAAGCGTGAAAAGGGAGGTGACCAAGGACGTTCTTTATACATTGTCAAGGCCCTCTATGTATCATTGCCCACATAAAGGATTTCCCACATGTACATCTTCTGGTGGTATGGCACTGTGGGTTAATGTGCTGGACTGCAAAGTCAGTTTGTACCACAAGGTTGGCAACTCAAGCTCACCAGCTGCTCCTCGAAAACCCTACACAGGGTCGCAACCAACTCAACAGCACATAACAACGTTATCTTAAGACCAAATAACTATATGCCCTTAACTACGTCTAACCCAGTGCTTCCTCATTGTTTTCAACATATATTGTTGTTAAGTGTCATTGAGTGGGTTCCAACTCATAGCAACCTTTTATAGGATTTCCAAGGCTTTGCAGGGGCAGAAAACCTTTCTCCAGCGGAGCGGCTGGTGGACTCAAACCACTGACCTTATCTTATGGAGCCACTGCACTTCCTTTTCAAGACATTGCTGTTGCTAAGTGTCACTGAGTCGGTTCTGACCCATAGCCACCCTATATAGGGTTTCCAAGGAGTGGCTGGTAGGTTTGAACCGCCTATGATGCAGTTCAAACTGACCTTGCAGTCTAGCACATTATCCTGCAGCGCGCCACACCAGGACTCCTTTCAAAACATTATTGGTATTGTTGTTAAGTGCCATCGAGTTGGTTCTGACCCATAGCGACCCTACATAGAGTTTCAGAGGATCGCCTGGTGAGCTTGAACCACCAAGCTTGAGGGTCAAATGACTTTGAAGTCCAGGGCATTAACCTACCGCACCACACCAGGATTCCTTTCAAAACACTATTGTTAAGTGCCGTCTAGTTGGTTCCGACCAATAGAGATCCTGAATAGGGTTTCTAAGGAGCTGCTGGTGAGCTTGAACTGCTGACCTTGTGGTTCACACTGACTTTGAAGTCTAGCGCATTAACCCACAGTGCCATACCAGGACTGAAAACTGTAACATTGGAATGGCAAAGGATAAACAAAAGAGATTGCTTGTGGCTACAAATCATCAGCCCAGGAGCCTTGGTGGCTCCAGGCCCAACCAAGCCGGGCCAAGTGCAGACAGTGCCCACACCTTGGTACACTGGTAATCTGCACTGCAGCAGAGCACACTACTTGGGAAGCTCTGGCCAATTCAGCCTCTGAGACCCCTTTGTAAGAGGGTAGATAGCCTGCAATAGAGCTGGTTTAAGATGACAAAACATGTGTTTATTACTGTGTTTACAGATCTAGCCTCCACTCCTGGGAGTTTTTGTCTTTCACAGTTTTGCAACTGATAAGTATTAACTACTCACTGCTAACAAGAAGGTAAAGCGACTGGTATGACAATGACAGAGGACGAGGACAGAAGCCCTTTAATATTCTTGGAACATGTACGCCATTAACAAGAGAGAGAATGGGGAGAGGAGGGGGACAACCTCAAGACTTGCATACAGCCATTCTCCCGCCATCTTGATGTCCTTGAGGCGTGCAGATGGTGTGGAAATGGCTGGCATCAGAACAGCCCATGAGAAGGAGTGAGCGGCCAATGGAGATTTATGTGAGGAGAATGAGATGGACAAGGTAAAATTGTCAGGAGGAGTTGTTAGAAAGTAAAATATATTGTGACAATTCCACTCCTGCCGTTCATCAATAAACTGACAGATCATTTAGTGTCAATTAGGAGTGATAGATGGACAAGTCCCCATGATCCTGGGCCAAAATTAATGGCTGGGAGGGAGAGGGGGATTGAAAATGACTGCTGACATTGAGAGCAAAGTCCTGAAGGTCCCTGAGGGGCCATTACTGCCTCATTCCCTTGCAGATCAATGCAGGGACAAACCCCAAAACAGACACTTTGAGACAAAACTGAATCAGGCTACCTTTCCTTTTTTTTTTTTTTTTTTTTTAACCAAGTCTGGCTCCCTCTTGCTCAGCCCTATTCCCCATGGCCACAAACTCTAGTGTCCCACCTCAGGTAACAGCAGAGCCAAGGACAGTCTGGCTCCAAGATGGAATCTTTCGCACAGCTTTGACTTTGGCGCTACACCACTGTAGGTTTCAGTTGGTTCTGTAGGTCAGGGGTGAGCACTGGGGTTCTGGCACCAACACCTCCAGTCAGACAGGTGGCTGACATACATTGTGCTCTCTTGTATTTGTGTCATTGTAATACAAACAAAAGTAGCCCAGAAACTTCTATCCTTTGGCCATGAGTGCCTCAACTAATTAGACCAGTAATCTTTCCTTTTTTACCTCCCTTGTAGCGGGATACCTACCTTACACAAAGTATCACATCTAAGGAGCCTAGCATAACGCCATTATTATCATCTAAGAACCGAAAAGGAGTACACTACTTCCCTGTGTGGCTTCTCTGCCCTCGCCAGACTGGCAAAGATAAGCTCACTATCCTCAGAGCCCACAGGCTTGTCAGTTCTTGACCTGAAATGCTCTCCTCTTGCTCTTTGCCCACAGAATTCACCAGCGTAACCTTGAGTCATCTCCTTTACAAGGTACTTAACTCCCTGGCTATAGCAATTCCTCTCTCCTCTGACCTCACATCACCAGTGCGATCCATTCCGTTTGTTTTTTACTTACAACGTACTCCTTTTTTTTTTCTTCTTATGTATGGAAATGCCTGCTTTTTCTAACTAGGACTCAGGCTCCTGCAGGACAGGAAGCACATCTCACTTTCCGGCACTTCGTAGCGCACCCTGTAAACAGCCGGAACCCATGCCCTCCCAACAGTAACAGACATACGTATCTGACCTTCTGTGACTTCACAAGGGGGAAGAAGTCAACTTATAATGGGGCCAAGGCTGATTCCAGTGAGGTGGAGGTGACCTCCATCCTATAACCTTCTTTACCAGTTCTGACACCAACCAGCTCTCCCATGCCGCTCTCTACTTCTCAGCTAAGTTCACACAGAACCCAGACCATACTCATGATGATGGGGTTTACTAGGGAAGGAAGTTAACTCCTGGTATGGCACTGTGGGATAAGCACTGGCCTGTGAACCACAAGGCCAGTGGTTCAAACCAACCAGCTGCTCCTCAAGAAACCCTGTACAGGGTTGCTATGAGATGAAATCAACTCGATGGCCCTAAACTTCAAGGGTTACATACAAATCCTGATTAGAAATGCTCAGAATATAGCCAGGTTAGGCATACCTCTCTCTGGTCCTTGGCCTCTTCTCTGCTTGGGCAAGCATTACAAAGTTCCTTCAGTGCTGCTGATAAATGCCTTAAGGGCATGCCACTCTGCCACGTTTCTCAGCCTAAAGGCACTCAGCTCTAGCTCCAGAGGTCACTAAGCCTAGCTCTCCGATTCAGTGCCTGGAGACACGTCACTCCAAAAGCAAGCCTCTTGTCTGAAGACACTCAGCTTTACTTGCTCTGTAGGCCAGGAAGCCCAGTGCTCTGGCCTGTGGTTCTGCTGCTGCTGGTCCTCTCTCACTGTGGGGTCCCAGCTTTGTCTCCTGGATCCAACAAGAGGTTCAACACACAGGGATCTCAGAAATCAAGGTGCCCCCTCCACTCCAGGCTCTTCTTGCTTGATCTCTAGTCCTCGAGCCCATCCTGCTGCTGAGACGGCTCATTTTATACCCAACAATTGGTCAGGATGGCAAAACTGACCAATCACTCATTCAATTTCCAAGGTTTTACAATCACAATTAAGTCTGTTAACAATCACTCACAACTGAATCATAGAATCCTTTCATATAATCCTGTTTCCAGACCCATCAGGAAACAAAATGTCATGTGTGGGAATTACAAAGCCTGGCTGTAAGAGTCATGTGAAATGGGCTAAATCCTCAAACACGCTATCTCTATCAGCCCTAGCTGGCTTCCTTTCCTCTGTTTTTTCTGTTGCAGACCTGTTCTATTTGCCTCCAGATGCCAGCTCGCTTTGCCTTAACAATCTCAACAGTCACTTTGGTTTCCTATTTGAAAAAGATGGAAAGGGGGAAGGGAGGGTTAATCCAAAATGATGTTCTTCAAATTCCCTATTCCCCTCAGCCCTTCTTAATAGCCTACCAAATCTTTACAAGTTCCTTCCTGGAGATAAAATGCCCCCCACTTCTGTGTATCTCTCCCAGATTCTACTTCATCGGTTACTCCATCTCATCTGTTACCACACTTACTGCATGTATGACACACACGATTCTCCGCCTGGACTTCCCCTTCAGAACACTAAGCTTTGTCTTTCCTTTGTTTCTCGAGTCATAGCTGATACTCCTGGCCCCATTTCCTCTTAAGCCTACTGGCCTCTTCCCCAAGATCACTGTAACTGCTTTCTCAAAGGCCCCTGTGATGTTGTTGTTGATAAGTGCCATTGAGTCGGTTCCAATTCATAGTAATCCTGTATAGGGTTTCCAAGGAGTTAATGGCTGGTGCATTGGAGCTGCTAACCTTGAGGTTAGCTGTTGTTAAGTGTTGCTGAGTTGGTTCCAACTCACAGCAACCCTGTATAGGGTTTCTGAGGAGCGGCTGGTGAGTTTGAACCACTGACCCCAAGGTTCAAGCAGACCTTATGGTCACGTATGTATCCTACAGCACCACACCAGGACTTTTACAAAGGCCCCTGACATTGTTAAGTACAAGTTCCATTGAGCTGGTTCCAACTCATAGCGACCCTTTATAGGGTTTCTGAGGAGCAGCTGGTGGATTTCAATCACCAACCTTACAGTCTAAACCAACCCTGCAGTCCAGTGCTTACCCTATAGCACCACACCAGTAACCTCTGAAGGCTCTAGCCTCATTGTCTTCTATTTTGTAGACAGCTCATACTGAATCTCATTTTTCACCTCTCTTCTAGGCTCTGAAACTGTAGCCAACCAATTGGATCTTTCCTCTTTCATCCCTCTCTCACAGCACTGCTACCCAACCAGCCATCCACATGATGGACCTTCCGAGACCTCAACTCATCCTTCTGCCTGGTACCCAATCAATGGCACTTATTAACTCTCGATCCCAAATGTCTCCAAATCTCCCAGCCTTTCTCCTCACACCAATGCCCTAGTTCAGGTTCTCATCAGATCTTCCAGCCTGCCAGAGCTCCACTCGTGCATCCACAGCAAAGTGCTCAGTATACAACCCTGATCTGATCATTTACTCAGTCAGTAGTCACTGAATATCTACAATCCTATTATGGGCTAGGTGCTCCTTTAGTTGCTACTAATATGAGAAAAATGTCTCATCATGGAACTTACATTCCAGCAGAGACAAAGAGATTATACATACAAAAATTATATAAAACATATATATATATATATATATATAATTAAAGTAAAAAAATATGCCACCATTTACAAGGTATGAGGAAGACCTTGGGAGATGCAGGTTAGGGGCGAGGGAAGAAGAGGAGGATATTAAGAGAACAGATTTGGACATGCGAAGTTGGAGGTGCATATGCAGGTAGAAATGTCAGGTAGACAACTGGATCTTCAGGGGAAGGCTATAAAAGAGCTGGATTTATACATTTTGGAGTCATCAGTGTAGTGATGGTATGTAAGGCCCTCACCCTGGGTGGAGATTACCCAGAGAGTGAATGTAGAAACATCAAGAAGGAGCCCTGGGCCCCCCAACATCTAATGAGGGGCCAAGTAAGTGAATATCTTAGAAAGCAACCATGGAAAGAAAAAGATCTGTCTCCAAAAGGAAACTGATTCAATTTGGGAAAAATCTTTATTCATAAAGGAACATGCAAGAAATAATTCCTTTGTTCTCTGAAAAGTAGAAACAGAATTTGTGAGAGCTCCACATTTCAAAATAACCTCTAGATGTGAGACGCATTAAAATCTCCAAAAGTTGTTGCTCTTGTTGTTCCGACTCATATGCATAACAGAACCAAACACTGCCAGGTCCTGTGCCACTCTCACAATCGATGTTTCATCTGAGCCCACCACTTCTGCTGTGGTGTCAATTCATCTCGTTGGGGGGTCTTTCTCTTTTTCGCTGACCCTTCACTTTACCAAACATGATGGTCCCTCCTGATAACATGTCCAAAGTACGAGAGATGAAGTCTGGCCCTCCTGGCTTCTAAGGAACCTTTTGGTTAGACTTCTTCCAACACAACTGTTTTGTTTTGTTTCAGGCAGTCCATGGTACTTTCAATGTTTTCCTCCAACACCATAACTCAAAAGCATCAATTCTTCTACCGTCCTCCTTATTCACTGTCCAGCTCCCACATACATATGTGGCTATGGATCAGGTCAGGCACACTTTTTCACTGACCTTCCACTTTACCAATTATGATGTCATTCTCCAGGGATTGGTCTTTCCTGATAACATGTCTGAAGTGCGAGAGACTAAGTTTCACTTCCTCCAACACAGATTTGTCTGTTCTTCTGGAAGGCCGTGATATTTTCCAGATTCTTCTCCAAGACCATAAATCAAATGCATCAATTCTTCCACAGTCTGTCCTATTCACTGTCTAACTCTCACATGCCTATAAGGCCATTGAAAATACCATGGCTTGGGTCATGCACACTTTAGTCTTCAAACTGGCATCTGTGTTCTTCAACATTTTACAGAGGTCTTGTGCAGCAGATTTGCCTAATGAAATATGTCGTTTGATTTCTTGACTGCTGATTCCATGAGTGTTGATTGTGAATCTGTGCAAAATTAAATCTTTGACAACTTCAATCATTTCTCCGTCTATCTATTATTGGTCTAGTGATGAGGATTTTTATTTTCTTTACATTGTGGTGTAATCCATAGTGAAGGCTATGGTCTTTGATCTTCAACAGTAAGAATTTTAAGTCCTCTTCACTTTCAGCAAACAAGGTTATGTCATTTGCATGTTACAGATAATTCATGAGTCTTCTTCCAACCCTGATGCCACGCTCTTCTTCAGATAATCCAGCTTCTCAAATTATTTGCTCAGCATACAGATATAAGTATGGTCTAAGAGAACGCAATCTTGGCATCAGGGTCCTTTTGTTCTGTTGGAACGACTGGCTCTTGGTCTATGTACAGATTCTTCATGAGCACAGTCAAGTGTTCTGGAATACCCATTCTTCTCAATGTTACCCATAGTTTGTCATGATCTACACAGCCAAAGCCTTTTCATAGTTAATAAAACATCTTTCGGGTATTCTCTGCTTTCAGCTAAGATCCAACTGATGTCAGCAAAGGCCTCCCTAGTTCCATGTCCTCTTCTGAATTTGGCTTGAGTTTCTGGCAGTTCCCTGGTGATATACTGCTGCAGCTGGTTTTGAAATATCTTCAGCAAAATTTTACTTATATGTGATTATTATTGATATTGCTTAATGATTTTCACATTCCATTGGGTCACAACAGTTGGCCAGGTAGACTGTCTCCCAAATTCCTGGGCATAGATGAGTGAGTGTCTCCAGTACTGCATCAGTTTGTTGAAAGATTTCAGTCTGCATTCTGTCAATTCCTGGAGCCTTTTTTTTTTTTAACCAATATCTTCAATGCAGCTAGGATTTTTTTCTTCAGTACCATTAATTACTGGTTATATGCTACCTGGATTGAACTTTGACCATTTCTTTTTAGCTTATAAAAACCAAGCTTATCTATAAGGCTTTCACTAATATGTGGGAGCTACATTTCAAGTTATCTTCTTGCCCTTGGTTAACACTAAAAATCACTGTGATGTTCTATACAAAGAGAGTGTGGGACTGGCATCTGAACAGAGACTGATGACTGGAACAGAGTAAGGAGTACACACACAAATTCATAATATGATCAATTTACCATGTCATATCATTGGGGAAAGATGATTTTTTTAAATAAATAGTGTTGGGATGATAGCCCTTTATTTAAAAGCAATAATAAAACAATTGGATCATACCATACACTAAAATAAACTCCACATGGATCAGAGATCTAAATGCAAAAATTGAAACTAGAAATACTGGAAGAAAACACGGTGAATGCAATCATAATCTTGGATGTGGAACCGTGAACTCTGGCTCACAATTTGGAAGTGAATAAGAACAGACTGATAAAAGTGACTACTTAGTTATACTTCCCTTTTACACTGCCAGGCTAAAACACTAGAGAGCAAAGTTCAAATTCACATGACAAACTGGTAAAACATATTTGTAACTTAATTCACATATAAAGGGCTAATTCTTCTGTTAAAGGACTGAATTATATTCGTCAAAAATATTATGCTGAAATCCAATCTTTTGTACTTATGAATATGACCCTGTTTAGAAAGTAGGGTGTGTTTTGTTTTGTTTTTGTTTTTGTTGTTACATTAATGTGGTCAAACCAAAGTACGGTGGGTCTTAAAAAGTTAACTCCTTCTGAGAGCTTTCTTATTAAAAGGGAAAACAGACATGGAGGGACATGTAGAAGAAAGAAAATAAGTGAGCAAAGTCACGAAATAAGAAACACCAGAAACATCTGGGGCTATCAACAAGGGAGAACTCACCCTGAGAATTTAGGCTGATCTGGGACTTCTAACGCACTGTGAGACAATGTATTTCTCTTCTTTAAAGCCACCCAATTTGTGTTATTTTGTTTTACTGAAATTCTAGGAAATCAAGACACTCCATTAACATCAAAACACTTCTTAAAACCTAAATTGTTGTTGTTAAGTGTCAAGTTGGTTCTGACTCATAGAAACCTTGTATAGGTTTTCTGAGAAGCAGCTGGTAGGTTGAAACTTTGTGGTTTGCAGTTCAGTGCTGATTTTACAGTGCCACACCAGAAGCCCTAAAGCCTAAGGGACTGAAAAACAGAAAGAAAGAAAGAAAAAAAGATCCAAAATTTAAAACAATAGGCAGAAGACATGGATAGCCAGTTAACAAAATCATACATAAAGGGGGGCCCTTATGCAAAAGAGATGTTGCATTTTATTCCTAATAAAGGAAAGGATAATCTGAACACTGAGATAACATATCTCATTTAACAGAATAGCAAGTATCCCAAAGCTTGAAATACTACTGGCAAGGCTGTTCAGGAACAGCCACTTTCATACACTGCTGCTGAGAGTGCCAAATGGCAAACCCTACCATGTAACATGGAGAATTTAACACCATGTAACCAGGTTACGTACTGTAGGATAAGCACAGTTCAATCACACCAGCTGCTCCTTGAAAACCCTATATAGGGTCGCTATTGAGTTATAACCAACTTGACAACACTTAACAACAACAACCAGATTACTGGCGAAGGACACCATGCTTGGTAAAGTAGAGGGTCAGGGAGAAAGAGAAGACCCTCAAGATGGACTGACACAGTGGCTGCGACAATGACAACAACGACTGACACAAATGCATCCTCAAACACAATTCTGAGGACGACGCAGGACTTGGTCACATTAGTTCTGTAGCACATAACCAGAGTCACTGTGAGATGGACCCAACTCCATAGCACCTACCAGCACCTCAGACTACACAATTCTACAACTAGGAATTGACCCTAAAGAGACATACACCTCTACAATGTGTGAACAATGTGAATGCAGCATTCCGTATAATAGCAAAACCTTAGAAACAGCCTCAACAACCAGCTAGAGAAGACTGGGAGGATACATTTTGGCTGGACTTCAAGGTTGGTTTGAACCGCAAGGTCGGTGGTTCAAACTCACCAGCCGCTCCTTGGAAAATCTATAAAGGGCCACTATGGGTTGGAATTGACTGGATGGCACTTAACAACAAAAAAACGGAAGAATAACCAACGTGTAAACTCTGATTGGATCTCAGAGTGATAAAAGACATCTGTGGGTCAACTGGGGAAATTGAGATATGATTGTATACAGTTATTAAATCAATATAAAATTTCTTAGATGTGATGATACTGTGATTATGTGAAAAATGTCCTTAATCTTAAAAGGTGTATTCTCAAAAAAAAAAAAAAAAAAAAAGATGTATCTATCCTCTTTCAGGTTGAAATATTACATCTGCAACTTGCCTTCAAATGGTTCAGCTGAAAAGCAGAGGGAAGGGGAAGGGGTAGAGAAAGATGGGGAGGAGGATAATGGGAAACAAAACTTTCAACATGTTATTTTGAAGGTGGCAAGTGCTGAAGGAAATGCTGAACAAGAGTATTGTCTATTCTTTGAGAACAGAAATTCCCTTCCTATGCATAACTTAAGTAATTAAACTTGATAGTTGGCCATCTGCTAGTGTATAAAAAAAATTTTGGTTTATGTTTCACCTAAGATTTAGTGTGAGGGATTAAGGTAAAACCAAAATGATTTTTGAACCTGCCCTTACACTCTGAACTTGCTCCTTCTAGTTGGTGGCCACGCACGATTCTACTTCCTTCATCTGTAAAGTTGGGCCCCACAGGCAAAGGCAAGCAAAATGCTTCAGCCTTACACAGTATTCTTTGTCAGAATGGCCTAGAAACAAACTTCCAGAATTAAAAGACTAACGGCAACCAAGACCGCTTTGGTCTAAAAACTGTCTGCTACAGAATCGCTGAAAGCCACTGAGGCTATTCAAAGTGCCTGAAGGTGACAGCCTGTCTTGTGACCATGAAAAAGTGTTGACACATTATTTCAAACCCAGATTATGTCTGGTTTTAAGCTCTATGCTGCTTCCTGTGGGTTCACCCCCAAAAAAGACAATTTTCTCTCTGTCCCTTTGGGATGGGAGGAATGTGGTGGTGGTTGTGTGCCGTGGAGTTGGTTCTGACTCATAGCAACCCTGTACAGGGTTTCCGAGGCTGTAAATCTTTACGGGAGCAGAAAGCCTCATCTTTCTCTGGCAGAACAGCTGGTAGTTTCAAACTGCTGACCTTAGGGTTCGCAGCCCAATTCGTAACCACTACGCAACCAGAGCTCCTCGGGAGGAATGTAGGGAGTATATTTTAGGAAGAAGTTTGAAAATCACTCTCCCCTTAATAAAGACAAAATAATTGTGCAACCATCTCATGCATGGATGGCCTAAGAGTCCTCGGAATGTTCTATGCCCTATGCATTACCAGATTCTCCAATACCCAAGAGGATCTTATACATTTGTTCAGCCAAATTCTTAACATAAGGTTCTGAACACTTCTGAAACTACGCTTTGGAAATCTGACATTCCTATGCTAATAAGACTTTAATGTTAACTTGTGATTACAAACAGATTTCTGATACTCAAAATAACACTTGCCTTTCTTTACCTGGAATTATTTCTCCCAAATAGAGTCCTGGTGTGGCACTGTAGGATACAAACTGGACTGCTAACCATAAAGTTGGTAGTTCAAACAACCAGCTGCTCCTTGGAAACCCTACACAGGGTCAAGATGAGTTGGAACTGACTCCATGGCACTTAACAATAAACAGCCTGTTATATGGAAGCATCTGAGCTACTGTATCGCAAAATTCTCTCAACTCTTAAAGTCACCGTTGGCCCGAATGGCTCTGAGGAGTGTACTAGAAAGAAGTGAAGCAGAAGTGTCATCATTATAACAACAATGGTCAACATGGAGCAAGTGCATCATAAATGCTTTGGGTGGTCTCCATTAGTTGGGGGCTGAACCCATGGCAGCTAACATGATGGCCCATGAACAAGACCCAGATTTCCAGTCAGTACTGAAAGAGTAAGATGTGAGTGCTCAGCTGTTATCCTTGGCTTGAAGCGGTGAGACCTGATGTCTCAGGATGCTGTGGCTGGCTGGGCAGTCTGCATGGCCTGAACAGAACTATAGGGGTGATGGCTTCGGATAAAGGCGGTGACTGTGTGGGTGTGCGAAGACTTGTATACAGGCAATACCTCGCTTTACTGTGCTCAGTAGATACTGCATTTTTTATAAATTGAAGGTTTGTGGGAACTCTGCATTGAGCAAGACTACTGGTGCCATGTTTACACACAGCATGAGCTCACTTTGCATCTCTGTGTTACATTTTGGTAATTCTCACAATATTCCCAACTTTTTCATCATACTAGCGCATGGTTGTGATGATGCAAATGGAGTAAAGTTTTGGGGGCTTCATTTTGTGATGAAGCACAACTCAAAATGAGGAGAAACAGCTGCAAACATCCATTAATAATCGGAACAAGGAATACATGCAGTATGAATCTAGGAAATTTGTAAGATGTTAAAAATGAAATGGGATGCATAACCATCAATATCCTAAGCATTAGTGAGCTGAAATAGACTGGTATAGGCCATTTTGAATCTGACAGTAATATGGCTTACTATGTCAGGAATGGCAAAATGAAGAGGAATGGCATTACATTCATCATCAAAACCATTTCACGATCTATCCTGAAGTATAGTGCTTTCTGTGATCGGATACTATCCATACACCTATGAGGAAGGCCTGCTGTGGCACTGTAAGATAAGGTCAGTTTGAATTGCAATGTTGGCAGTTCAAACTTACCAGCCACTTGTCGGAAACCCTATACAGGGTTGCTATGAGTTGGAGCCGACTCGACGGCACTTAACAACATCAAGGAAGGACAGTAAATACCACTATTATTCAAATTTATGTACCAACCACTAAAGCCAAGGATGATGAAATCCAAGAATTCTACCAATTTCTTCAGTCTGAAATTGATCAAACATACAAGCAAGATGTATTGATAATTACTGGTGACTGGAATGCAAAAGTTGGAAACAAAGAGGAAGGATATGTTGGAAAATATGGCCTTGGTGACAGAAACAATGCTGGAGATTGCATGACAGAATGTTGCAAGACCAATGACTTCTTCATTGCAAATACCTTTTTAAACAACATAACATATGACTATACATAAGGAGCTCTGGTAGCATAGTGGTTACGAATCGGGCTGCAAACTGCAAGGTCAGCAGTTCGAAACTACCAGCTGCTCCGCGGGAGAAAGAGGAGGCTTTCTGCTCCCGTAATGATTTACAGCCTCGGAAACCCTGTTAAGGGTCACTACGGGTCGGAACCAACTTGACGGCACTTAACAACAACAACAACAACATACATATGAACCTCACCAGATAGAATACACAGAAATCAAATTGCCTACCTACATTTGTGGGAAGAGACCGTGGAAAAGCTCCATAACATCAGCCAAAACAAGGTCAGGGGCAGGCTATGGAACAGACCATCAACTGCTCATATGCAAGGTCAGACTGAAGCTGAAGAAAACTAAAACAAGTTCACGAGAGCTAAAATTAGACCTTGAACATATCCCACCTGAATTTAGAAATCATTTTAACAGATTTGAGGCATTAGACAATAATGACCAAAGACCAGAAAAGTTGTGGGATGACATCAAGAACAGCCATACAGCAAATGAGCAAAGGGTCATTATGAAGAAAAGAAAGAGGACTTCTGGCAAGATGGCAGACTAGGCAGACACACTACACAGACCCTCTACAACAAAGATACTAGACACCAAATAAAACAGACACAGATGAAAATACTGGCACCCTGAACTTCAGAAGAAAAATTAGAGATGTGGATCGAATGCTTGCTGGGACAAGAGGTCAAGCAGGGACAGTGGCTTGAGCAGCTTTGGCAGCAGAGGGAGGTCTTACAGAGCAGATTCACACAGGTGACAGGAAAGGTTCGATCTCTTTTTCTCCCATGCTCACCTGGTGACCAGATGTGTGGCTAGCTCCTACTCTCATCCACCAAGGTCCACTGAAGGCACTGGCAAAGAACAAGGTGCAGGGAATTGATTGACTATAAATTGAAAATTTTCAACAAACTGATGCAGCACTAGAGGCACTCACTCATCTATACCAAGAAATATGGAAGACATATATCTAGCCAATTGATTGGAAGAGATCCATATTTGTGCCCATTCCAAAGAGAGGCAATCAAATGGAATGCAGAAATCATCAGACAATATCATTAATATCACATTAAAGTACAGTTATGCTAAAGATAATTCAAAAATGACTGCAACAGTACATCAATGGGAAACTTCCAGAGGTTCAACCAGATTTAGATGAGGATGTGGAACAAGGGATATCATTGCTGGCATCAGAGGGATCTTGGTTGAAAGTAGAGAATACCAGAAAGATGTTTACCTGTGCTTTCTAACTATGCAAAGGCTTTCGACTGCATGGATCATGACAAGCTATGAATAACACTGTGAAGAATTAGTTAATTGTGCTCATAACAAACTTGTACATAGGCCAAGAGGCTGTTATTCAAACAGAACAAGGGGACACTGAATGGTTTAAAATCAGGAAAGGTGTGTGCCAGTATTACAATCTTTCACTATACTTATTCAGTCTGTATGCTGAGCTAATAACCCAAGAAGTTGGATTATATGATGAATATGGCATCAGGATTGGAGGAAGACTCATTAATAACTTGGCAATATACAGATGATACAACCTTGCTTGCTGAAAGTGAAGAGGACTTAAAATACTGACTGATGTAAAGAAAACAAAAATCCTGACCACTGGACCAATAACTAATATCATGATAAATGGAGAAAAGACAGACGTTGTCAAAGACTTCATTTTGATTGAAACCACTATCAACACTCATGGAAGCAGCAGTCAAGAAATCAAACAACATATTACATAAGGCAAATCTGCTGTACAAGCCTCTTCAAAGTGTTGAAGAGCAAAAGGTATCAGTTTGAGGACTAAGGTGCATCTGACCCAAGCTGTGGTATTTTCAGTAGCCTCATATGCATGTGAAAGTTGAACAATGAATAAGGAAAACCATAGAAGAATTGATGCGTTTGAGTTATGGTGTTGGAGGAGAATATTAAAAGTGTCAGGGACTCTGAGAAGAACAAACAAATCTGTGTTCAAAGAAATAAAGCAGAATGCTCCTTAGAAGCCAGGACAGCCAGACTTTGTCTCTTATACTTTGGACATATTGTCAGGAGGCACTAGTCCCTAGAGACAGGCGTTATGTTTGGTAAAGTGGAGGGTCAGTGAAAAAACAGGAAGATCTTATACTGAGATGGCCTGGCACAGTGACAGCAGCAATGAGCTCAAGCATAACAATTGTGAGGATGGTACAGGTGTTTCGTTCTGTTGTGCGCAGGGTTGCCATGAGTTGGAACTGAATCGACGGCATCCAACAACCGCACACCTCATAAACTACACTATAGTGTAAACATAATTTTTATATGCACTGTTGTTAAGTATTGTAGGTTCTAACTTTGATATCTCAAGTGAGTAAAGTTTTGCTAAAGGTAATACAGAAACGGCTACAATCATACATTGACAGAGAACTTCCAGAAGTTCAAGCTGGATTCAGAAGAGGCCGTGAAACGAGAGATATCATTGCGGATGTCCAATGGATCTTGGCTGAAAGCAGAGAATACCAGAAGGATGTTTACCTATGCTTTATTGACTATGCAAAGGCTTTCGATTGTGTGGATCATGACAAGCTATGGACAACATTGAGAAGTATGAGTATTCCAGAACACTTAATTGTACTTCTGAGAAATCTGTACCTGGACCAAGAGGCAGTTGTTCGAACAGAGCATGGGAACACTGAATGTTTTAAAATTGGGAAAGGTATGCTACAAGGTTGTGTCCTTTCACCATACTTGTTTAATTTGTATGCTGAGCAAATAATATGTGAAGAAAAACGTGGCGTCAGGATTGGTGGAAGACTCATTAACAACCTGCGATATGCTGATGATACAACCTTGATCGCTGAAAGTGAAGAGGACTTGAAACATTTACTTATGAAGATCACAGAGCACAGCCTTCAATATGGATTACATCTCAATGTTCAGAAAACAAAAATCCTCACCACTGGACCAATAAACAGCATTCTTATCAATGGAGAAGAGATTGAAGTTGTCAAGGACTTCATTCTTCTTGGATCAACAGTCAACACTCGCGGAAGCAGCGGTCAAGAGATCAGACGACGTATTGCATTGGGCAAATCTGCTGCACAGGAACTTTTTAAAGTACTGAAGAGCAGAGATCTCAGCTTGAGGACTAAGGTGCGCCTGACCCAAGCCATTGTGTTTTCAATAGCCTCATATGGATGTGAAAGCTGGACAGTGAATAAGGAAGATCATAGAAGAATTGATGCCTTTGAGTTGTGGTGTTGGAGGCGAATATTGAAAGTGCCATGGACTGCCAAAGAACCAATAGATCTGTTTTGGAAGAAGTGCAACCAGAGTGCTCCTTGGAGGCCAAGATGGCTAAGCTTCGTCTCTCCTACTTTGGACACATTGTCCAGAGAGAACAGTCGCTGGAGAAGGATGTCATGCTGGGTAAGGTGGAGGGTCAGAGAAAAAGAGGAAGACCCCCAACGAGATGGATCAGCCAGGTGGCATCATTGATGGCATCAAGTGTGACAGTGGTAGTGAGCTTGGCCCAGGATCGGACACTGTTTCGTTCTGCTGTGCATGGGGTCGCTATGAGTCGGTTCCGACTCGATGGCACCTGACAACAACAACTGATATTGATGCTGTATAGGGTGTTTCTGTGGTTGTACATTTTTGCAGAAACAGAAAGCTTCATCTTTCTCCCATGAAGCGGATGGTAGGTAGGTGGTAGGATCAAATCACTCACCTTATGGTTTGCTGCGCAGTGCTGTACTACAGAATACTGGAAAACCAAAAACTATGTGCCTGACTCATTTTATTGCAGTGGTGTGGAACAGAACCCACAATATCTATGAGGTATGTTTGGAAGGGACTTTTGATTTTTCCAAGCTGAAGGATAAACATTTCTCAATGGAAAGGGGCTTTTTTCCTTGGGACTTATGGAATAGGATGACAAGTGTTGTGCTTTTCCAAAGTAGTGAAAATTCCCCAAGGCCAGCGCTTCTCAAATCACCTAGGCATCTTACCAAAATGCAGGTTCAATTGAGGGAGGCTGGAGAGATTGCCTGAGAGTCTGTGTTTCTCACCAGTCAGCACTCTACAATAGTGCCGCTCTTCGTAGCAAAGACTCAGAACCTACTTCACAATGTCCATGTGGCCTAGAGCCCGGGGAGGCAGCCTGGCTTGCTTTTGTTGAGGAGACCCTGGATAGTGGTGAAAACAGTTAACAGGCTTGACTGTGCATCAAAAGGTTGGAGGCTCAAGTCCACCCAGACGTGGATTGGTAGAAAGGTCTGGAGACCTACTTTAGAAAAGTCAGCCCTTGAAACCTCCGAAGCACACTTTGGACAGACATGGAGTCCTCACGAGCTAGAGTTGAGTGCAATGCAGCAGTTGGGGTTTTTTTTTTTTTTTTTTTTTTTTTTTGTTTTAGTTTTCCCTCAGCTGGAGAAAGGCACAAAATGTTCTCAGCCTTGCTTGCACCCTCCGGTAGCCACAGAGTCTGAAGCGGCAGTTCTTGCTTTGCAGGTTCCTAAGTAGTCTAATAGCGTAGTGGTTACGAATCGGGCTACAAACCGCAAGGTCAGGAGTTCGAAACTACCAGCTGCTCCGCGGGAGAATGATGAGGCTTTCTGCTCCTGTAAAGATTTACAGTCTTGGAAACCCTGTTCAGGGTCACTATGGATTGGAACCGACTCGATGGCACTTAACAACAACAAGTAGTCTAAGGAGATGTTGCCGGAAGGTTGCCGGGTTCAAAAACACAATTCTCTTGTGTGTGCTCATCTAATCCTCATAATCGTCCTCTGAAGTACTCTTTTCAACTCCATTGTATAGATGTGAACACTGAGGCTAGAGAGGTGAAAGTACTTCCCAAAATGGCTTAGATAATAAGTAGCACAGACAGAATTTATGTCATTTCCTCTGGCTCCAG
Organism: Chrysochloris asiatica; assembly: GCF_000296735.1. Classification (NCBI taxonomy): domain Eukaryota; kingdom Metazoa; phylum Chordata; class Mammalia; order Afrosoricida; family Chrysochloridae; genus Chrysochloris; species Chrysochloris asiatica. The sequence goes on from NW_006408597.1 coordinate 214,763, forward strand.
AGCCTAAAGTTCTCCACCACTGCACGCCACTACCTCCCCTAGCATGAACTGTGGAGAGCCTGTTGTTGTTGTTGTTGTTGTTAAGTACTGTGGAGTTGGTTCCAACTCTTAGTGACCCTGCACAGGGTTTTTGAGGCTGTAAATCTTTACGGGAGTAGAATGCCTCATCTTTCTCCCGCGGAATTGCTGGTAGTGTCAAACTGCCAACCTTCAGGTTAGCAGCTTGATTCGTAACCACTACGCTACCAGAGCTCCTTGTGTAGTGCGTAGGCAGATTAAGAATAGCAGCAAAATTTCTGTCACATCCATCATTTCTTTTATCCCTGCACCTTGTAGAGTATGGCAATGTGTCTGCCATAGGAGCTCAGCAATGGTAAACACTTTATCCAACACAGCTAGGATGGAAGGGAATTTGCGTCCACAGACATTTTCCGCTGCCCACACTGGCTCTTCTCACTTAACTGAGCCTATGTAGTTTAGAAAGTGCTGCCCTGTACGCTGTCTCATTGGCCCTTCTCAGGAAGTAAGTCTATGAGGTAGGAGGGTAAACTGGTAAGAGTGGATGATCAAGGTTATTGCTATTTGTATGAGGCGACAGCACTGGCTTACGGTAAGTATGAGATTTTAACTAGACAGGGGATGGTACATCTGTTCCTTTCTTCTCTGTGAATGAACTATCTGTGCCCCAAACAGGACTTACTCCAGAGTCCATCAGCAGTTATTAACAGTCAACTCCATTCTGTTTAGTAAATTACTTGTAAGAAAAATACAGGAATGCCACAAGGAGAAGCCTTGAAAAGTTCATGCTACATGAAGAAGCCACTAGCACATGACCCCATTTTATGAAGTGTCCATGGAGACAGGAAGTAGCACTGGGGGAGCTGTGGGAAGCTGCAGTGGGGCCTGGCTGCTAATGGCTTGCTGTTGTCAGCTGCCACAGAGTGATCATGGGCTTTCAGCGCCGAGTTTCAGAAGCAGGTCACCAAACCTTTCTTTAGAGGCACTTCTGGCTGGACTCCAACCACCAACATTGCAGTTTGCAATTTGTATTTATAAATGTTTGACAAATGTGGTCTTTGTTAGCAAGTGCCATCAAGTCAGTTCTGACTCATAACGACCCTGTATAGGATTTTTGAGGAACAGTTGGTGGGTTTGAACCTCTGACCTTGCAGTCCAGCAAATCCTACAGCGCCACACTAAGACTCTTGACAAGCATTAGCCACTTCTATTGTCACCATGGCATGGCACTGTAGGATCAGCACTGTACTGCTCCTCGGAAACCCTATACAGAGTCACTAACAATCAGAACCAACTCGATGGCACTTAACAATTGTCACCACGGAGTCCTGGTATGGCACTGTAGGATAAGTACTAGACCCCACCTACTGCAAACCTGAGGGTTCAAACCCACCAGTCATTCCTCAGAAACCCAACAGAGTCATTATGAGTTGGAACTGACCTGTTAGTGAATCGACTCGACTGCACTTAACAACATTGTCACCATTGTGTGACAAAGTCACAAACTGTGGGCAAAGAATCCAAAGACAGTCCCCCTCACCCTCCAAAAAGGGAGACTAAAGTTAACGTCATAACTAAGTCTTTTAAGGAGAGAGAACTAAGCCTTTCCCTAGCTTGGTGTATCATACATCTTTCTACACTCTGGGTAATCAACTTAAATGTACATGTAGAGACCAGGCAGGGAAGGATGTTAGCTACAGAAAACTTAAGCCTGACACAGACTGCAGTAAGTATAAGAAAGAATGCTTTATCTAAAGGTAGTAATACTACTCATGGGTCCTGGTGTGGCACTGTAGGATAAGTACCAGACTAACAACATGGTTAGCAATTCAAGCCCACTAGCTGTTCAAATCCTGTACTTGAAAGCTGTGAGTCAGAGTTGACTCGACAGTACTTAACAAAAACAACACTTAAGAATTAAGAAGCCTTGTTGGCATAGTGGTTGCACGTTAGATTGCTAACCACAAGGTCAGCAGTTCTAAACTACCAGCTGTTCCACAGGAGAAAGATGAGGCTTTCTGCTCCCATAAAGATTTATAGCCACAGAAGCCCTACACAAGGTCACTGTGAGTTAGAACTGACTCAATGGCAGTGTGTTTGGTGTTGGGAGTTTAATAATACATAAGACCAGCTGATCTGTATTTATATAAAAATATAGACCCAATGCTAGCCTAAATTCGGATTTTAAAAGATGATAATCTGGCTATTTTTTCTGTACCTTCTAAATTTTAAATGCTAGAATTAATTCCAATTCTATCTAACATACTATCAGGACAACCAAAATAATCTGTGCATAGATTTAGCTAGTAAGTCACCAATTTCTGATTTCTGCTCTACTTGACTCGCTTAGTTTGAAATTCCTTACTCACCCCCTAAAACTTCAGAATGATGAGTTTTAACTTTTTAAGTACTCTACAGAACAGAAATGCATTCTCCTATGCCATCCGCTGGAAAAGATGCATGTCCCATTGAAAAAAAGTCATGGATTCATGACAAACCTTTGAGTTCAGTGAGCAGGGACAAGTCCTTAATTGCTGTTGTTAAGTGCTGTCGAGTCAATGCTGACTCATAGTGACCCTGTTTAGGTTTTCTGAGCAGCAGCTGGTGGGTTTCAACTGCTGACCTTGTGGTTCACATTCCAGTGATGAGCCCCACAGTGCCACACCAGGAGGAAAAAGACAAAAATCAGGTTTATAGACTTAAAAAGCGGTGAATCAAACTCTGAACCACTGACCCCTATGGTGCCCTTCTAATGTAATCTTTATTTCAATAGTTTTGGAAGAAGTTTTTCATAATAAAATGAAATAGCAATTATTCCTCTAGTCACATAATCCAATTCTCTTTGCAGGCACAGCACACAAAGGAGTAACTCAATGAATTTCCCAGAATGCCTGGATAAAAAGTTTAATAAATCACACCAAAAATTTGGGGTTTTTTTGGGTAAACATACATGTAACAAAATATTTGCTATTTCAACAATCTTCACATATTAAAGTTGGCGTTGCAATCACCATCTTGCCCACCCACTATCCTATCTATTCCCAGGATATTCAAACCCCTAGCCGAAGGCCAGAGTCCCAAGTCTTGTGTCCTTCCACCCCATTCGTCCCTGCTAATAAGCACTAAAAGCCTAAAATTATACTATTTTAAAAATTCTGTTGTTTCTCCAAAAATGTTCTTTTTATGGCTTTCATTTCCTTCTTTTCAAAGGCCTTTAATTTCCTTTGTGTATGTTATCTTCACTCAGTCATGAGTATTCAGTGCACCACATCTATTCTTTAGATTGTCTCTAAATTCAGGTGGGAAGTATTCAAGGTTGCCCTTTGACACTCAGGGACTTGCTCTGATTTTCTTCAGGTTTACCTTGAACTTGCACACAAGCAATTGATGGTCCGTTCCACAGCTGGCCCCTGGTTTTGTCTTTACTGATGTTAGCAGGCATTTCCATTGTGCCTTTCCACAGAAGTAGTCAACTTGTTCTCTGTGGAGTCCATCAGGTGAGGCCCACGTGTAGAGCCGTCGCTTGTGTTGTTGGAAAAAAGTATTTGCAATGTATAAGTCATTGCTCTTGCAGAATTCTATCAAGCGATCTCCAGCATCATTTCTCTCACCAAGGCCAAATGTTCCAACTACTGGTCCTTCTTCTCTGCTTCCAACTTGTGCATTCCAATCACCAGTAATTATCAGTGCATCTTTCTTGCACGTTCGATCAATTTCAGACTGCAGCATTGTGTAAAATTCTTCAATTTCTTCATCTTTGGCATTTGTCTTCGGTGCGTAAATTTGAATAATAGTTGTATTAACTGGTTTTCCTCGTAGGCGTATGGATATTAGCCTATCACTGGCAGAGTTGTACCTCAGGAGACATTTTGAAATACTCCTTTTCATAATGAATGCAACACCATTCTTCTTCAATTTATCATTTCCTGCATAGTAGACCATATGATTGTTGGATACCAACCGGCCAGTCCCAGTCCATTCCAACTCACTAATGCCTAGAATATCAAGTCCCACACGTTCCATCTCATTTTTAACAACTTCTAATTTTCCATCATTCATACTGCGTACATTCCACGTTCCAATTATTAATGGATATCCTGGAGGTTTTGCTTCAGCTGTATCATTAAGGCTGGGTCTACTTTGAGTAGGAAGCTGTTCCTTGGCTGTATTTTGAGTGTCTTCCAACTTAAGGGGCTCATCGTCCAGCAAAGCACTAACAACACAGGAAAGAAGGGAAAAAGCAAAAATGCACATCAGAAGAGACGGAAACTTGCTCTGAAGAGCAGAGTAGCTAAAGCAAATAGAAGTGATGATGTCAGAGATGATATACACACACAAACACAAACAAATATCAGTAGAGCCAGACTAGACTAACATTCATCCCACTATGCCCATTCTTTGGAGTCCTGGTGTGACACTGTAGGATAAGCACTAACTGCTAACCGTAAGGTTGGCAGTACAAACACACCAGCTACTCCTTGAAAACTCTATACTGAGTCCCTATGAGTCAGAACTGACTCAACAGCACTTCACAACAACCACATGCTATTCTTCACTTATTGTCTATCTTGTTATCCAATATTTTACATTTATAACAATAGTAAAAAAATCTACTATTTGACTACTTTGCATATTGATAATGTACATCTGACAGTAATGAACATTAAGATGCGTGGCAAGAGTAACAATGGTTATGATGGGTTAGCTTGGCTGGGCTATGACTCTCAGTGCCTTGGCAGTTACGTCATCATGTCATTTAGCAGTTACGCAACAATATAGTCAGTCTTCATTCTGCGATGTGATATGGTCAACCTCCATTTCCCATAACGTGGATTTTGACATAACAACCTCATATCTGGAACCTAACCATGTTGATAAGTGAGGAGTGGGTATAGTAGATGTATTTGAACTACATATTAAATCAACTGGAGCATTCAAAATGATATTTAAGACACATACTTTCCCTGTTGTTGTTGTTAGGTGCCGTCGAGTTGGTATCAACTCATAGTGACCCTATACACAACAGAACAAAACACCGCCCGGTCCTGAGCCAACCTCACAATCGTTGCCATGCTTGATGCTGCCACTTTGCCAATCCATCTCACTGGGGGTCTTTCTCTTTTTCTCTGACCCACCACCTTACCAAACACGATATCCTTCTCCAGCAACTGGTCCCGCCTGACAATATGTCCAAAGTATGAGAGACAAAGTATGGCCATCTTGGCCTCCAAGGAGCACTTTGGCTGCACTTCTTCCAACACATACCTATTGGTTCTTTTGGAAGCCCATGGTACTTTCAATATTCTCCTGCAACACCATAACTCAAAAGCATCAATTCTTCTACGGTCCTCCTATTCACTGTCCAGCATTTGCATGCATATGACGTTATTGAAAATACTATGGCTTGGGTCAGGCGCACCTAAGTCCTCAAGCTGACATCTTTGCTCTTCAACACTTTAAAAAAGTCTTGTACAGCAGATATGTCTAATGCAATATGTTGTCTGATTTCTTGACTGCTGCTTCCATGAATGTTGATGGTTGATCCAAGAAGAATGAAGTCCTTGACAATTTTAATCTCTTCTTCATTGATAAGAATGTTGTTTATTGGTCCA